>NW_007377836.1:0-125631 GCF_000475195.1 Diaphorina citri
ATGAACTTGATAATCATCTTATAGCAAAAGGAATATAGTTTCATCACAAACGTTACTTTCGCTACAAATACAAAGTCATTGTACTGCATAAATAATTCTTGTAACAATGAGAATATCTTTGTCTCAAGTCAGAGGTACTATTGCAACATCAATAAGGATATTATTTTATTTGTACCACAAGAGGAATCATTTTATCAGTCAAATGAACTTGATAATCATCTTATAGCAAAAGGAATATAGTTTCATCACAAACGTTACTCTCGCTACAAATACAAAGTCACTGTACTGCATAAATAATTCTTGTAACAACGAGAATATCTTTGTCTCAAGTCAGAGGTACTATTGCAACATCAATAAGGATATTATTTTATCTGTACCACAAGAGGAATCCTTTTATCAGTCAAATGAACTTGATAATCATCTTATAGCAAAAGGAATATAGTTTCATCACAAACGTTACTCTCGCTACAAATACAAAGTCACTGTACTGCATAAATAATTCTTGTAACAACGAGAATATCTTTGTCTCAAGTCAGAGGTACTATTGCAACATCAATAAGGATATTATTTTATCTGTACCACAAGAGGAATCCTTTTATCAGTCAAATGAACTTGATAATCATCTTATAGCAAAAGGAATATAGTTTCATCACAAACGTTACTCTCGCTACAAATACAAAGTCACTGTACTGCATAAATAATTCTTGTAACAACGAGAATATCTTTGTCTCAAGTCAGAGGTACTATTGCAACATCAATAAGGATATTATTTTATCTGTACCACAAGAGGAATCCTTTTATCAGTCAAATGAACTTGATAATCATCTTATAGCAAAAGGAATATAGTTTCATCACAAACGTTACTTTCGCTACAAATACAAAGTCACATAAGTCAAATAATCTTGATAATCATTAGTTTCTTATCTAATAGCTTGATAATCATCTTGATAATCTTGATACTTGATATTTTGAGACACTTGATATTTATCTTATAGCAAAAGAATTTCGACTACCAAATTTGGTTAGCTATCGTGATAGAAAGGAATTTTAATTTTTTAACACAAATGTCGTTCCTCGATTAATACATATATACTACTAAATTTATGCTAAATGATCAATCTCTAGATCTAAATTCTACCGTACTAACCACTACACCATTGAGATTGATATTCCCATTTTTGGTGCTTCCCCTATTGGCGAAAGAACATGGAAAAATGAAAATTTTAAAAGGCCATAGCTCCGGCCCTGATTGAGCTCAAACTTGTACCAAAGTTCTACGTTTTGTAATACCTTTGTTTTGATGTATCAGAAGTAGAGGATTCTCATTTAAGATTTTAAAGTTGACCCCCCTGGGGCCGCCCCTGATAGTGCCGAAAAATTGAGATCCCCTTAAAATAGGTTCCCCTTGAAAATAAAGAAATACCTACGTGTTTTAGGATTTTTCCAAATTCTAAACGGTTCTCGAGTTTTCAGGGGTGGCAACTTTTTTTTAAACACTCTGTATGAGGGTATTAACTTAATAAGTATGCTTTTAACTTAATAAGTAAAAAAAAAAAATCAAATTGAAAGCTAGGTTGATGGTTAACACTTACCACATTCGATTCAGGTTCTGCTCCAAGTATAGTATAGGTACACGCCATGTCCAATTGTGGTATCACTTGCTGTTCCAATTGTAGCTTGGGTCTTGTATTGTTTGAATTTGTTTAAGAAGGGTCTCCTTGACCCGACCTTCGGGAAAATCTCGGTAAAATCTAATTCTTCTAGAACATTGAAGCTCTGTACTGTTAAGACCTCCTGTTCTGAAACAAAAACACAATATTTCTGTAGATTATTGCACTATCTACACTATACTTAAAGTTGTGTGAGTGTGTGTATCCATTGTATAACATTTACTGATTAGACTAAGCCAATCAGCATGACTTTTGTATCTATTTCATTTAGATCTCTCCATATTTGTACTCTATTCCTCAGTGCAGTTTCGAGCAGGCTACTGGAATAACTCTAACGATGGACCTCTCGAAATAATCATTTCGAGAAGAAAGGAAGGATAGGAGAAAGCCAGCCGTTCTGAGAACGAACCTTATCTGTTTAGGATAAAATCCGCCCCTGGCGGGCATCGAACCAGCGGCCTATCTCTTTTTCTTTATTTTACTAATAGCTTTGTATTTTTGCTTCTGTGAGGAAAAAAACTCTTGGTTCAGCGCCCCTTAGGGCAAATGGATGAACCCCTCCCCCTGTGGAAAGACCCTGCTTTCGCGATATTTATTTCATCTTTTCATCCGAGATTCCAGTAGGTAGTACCTACTTTGTCACAGGTTTTAGAATTTTGGTGTTGGGTTTCGCGAGATTGACGTAAGTTCATTACACCAAAACGAAACTGATATGTGGAGGTAGGAATCTTGGCTTACCTTTTATTTCAAACTTATCTCTGTTATAACTCGCCTAGCTTTTAACAGTGATTCCCAGCAGCTCTTCAGATTAATTATGTAATAGATCTGGACCTACACACATCACATTATGTAATGAATGATAAGTTGATAAGATATAGATATCTACTGTCCATGTAGCAAATAGCTAGACACAGAGTACGTATTTGTCAGATGAAATTAAGACATAGAATATTTAATATTTATTATACTTCATTACTGCAAAGTATCCATTTCAATTCCGTCCATTTCTATTCCTCATTAGTTCCGAAGAATTTCAATGTCAAGAGAATGGCCATAATGAACTTGTGATTGTCTATTCAGAGAGATTAGTGGTCTCCAACTTAACCAACTGGAATCCCCTGCCCATGACCAACTAAGAGGATCCAAAGATCAAATAGGAGGAAGTTATTATTATTTTTTTTAAGAGTCTTGATAGAGGGAATTGTAACTGCATTGTAAAGACAGTACAGGAGAAAGCCAGCCTTTCCGAAAAAGAACATCATTCGTTCAGGATAATATCCGCCCCGGACGGAAATCGAACCCGCGGCCTACAAGACAAAACTCAGATAGATATTTCGGCCACGAGAGTTTTTTCGATCGCGCGATGTCGGAGGGAAAAAAAATCCAAGGAAATAACCGCTGCTGATTAAACTGATATTCCAAGAACGATCCAACTCTTATGTCACTCTATTGTATTACCAATGCGTCTTGTGGTAAAGTCAATGTCAACCACGTTTTAGAGTCGTCAGCACTTTTTTCACCCGTCTTGTATTTTGTATTGTTCCTGGGAATTGCTGATCAAGCAGTTGACATAGACCTAGACACAACTTACTGAGAGCCACATGTGCCATAGATCAAGTGTCAAGAGACTCAAGAGCCTTAAGTATTACGTTACGTAGTACACCCGTATGAACTTTTCCGACTTTGCCGAAAAGCCACGTTTCGTAGACCTTTTCTAATTTCTTAAATTTATAATTATTATTATTATTATTTTTAAATTTCATAAAAGGTTTTTCCCATAATGGCATTTTCTTTTCCTAAGATGTTTGACAGAGGGAACTGTGTACCAGAGGAGGTCTTAGTGTCCCGAAATCAAAGAATCTTCGGACAGGATAAGACAAAGCCAGTCGTTCCGAGAACGAACCTTATCTGTTTAGGATGAAGTTCGCCTTGGGTGGGAATCGCAGTCGTCCACAGCCACTCATATTCGACCGGCCGTCGCGTCGATTGACGTCGACTGAGCCGTCCACACTGCCTCGACAACATAGATTCACACCGTCGATCGATGGCCGGTCGACTATGTTTGGACACACCTTTACAAAGCAGGCGTGCTACCCTTCGAGCTCACTAGGCTGGCTTCAACACGCAGTTTCAATATCTGATGAAAGCGGTTTTCGGGTGCGCTGAAGTTATTTATTCGCTCGAATACTAGGATGAGGATTGAACTGGATCAAAATCAGCACGAAACTGGTTGTGATGCGCAAAATCTGAAATTGACCGAACAAAGTGAGATTTCAATATTATTATTACTTTCTATTTTAATTATATTGTTGTTCTCTGTAATTTGGTTCTTCTGAAAACGCCTATACTTACCGAAATGAAAGTTTTAGTATTGATGCTAAACAGGCCACAGATGTCGAACACAACTCTCTCGTTCTGAATTCTCCTGACGAAAACTTCAATCTGCAACAAAATATTGTAGTGCTAGAATTACCTAATTATGACAAATGGTTAGCTCAGTTAGCTTTTGGAAGGTAGCGCTAGGTAGTGGGTACGTTTCCCGTCCAGGGCGAACTTTATCCGAAACCGATAAGGTTCGTTCTCGAAATGACTGTGGCTTCCTCCTATTCTGCCCTCCTTCTATCTTCAGTTTCGGGACGATAAGACGTCTACTGTTATGGATTTTCAAAAATCTTACCTCTCTTTGTAGGATTTTATCATGAGATAGTTCATAACCTTTGACCAGAGCATTGATCGTTTCTTTGGACTGAAATATTTAAACAATTTTATTATTAGAAATATGGAATATAGGTGGGTATGTAGGGATATCCGAACGAAAAACTAAATGGTTTAAAGCTCACAAGTCAAACATATACAGATAATAGCGTCAGGATGAATTTATTCCTTCTTAATGTCATGGACCACACTTCGAAATTGACGTTAATGGAGCTTGTATTATCTTCTTCCGGTTTCCAAGGACCTCTTACCTTTGCAATGACCTCTGTGCAGCTATAGCACAGGAAGTAGAGTCTGACCACTATCTGAATACCACGTGACAGTCCGTTGGAGGAATTGTACCACCAGTTGAGATGGGCGGAGAAATCCAGGGTGTGAAACATGATGGTAGCCACGCCCATACTGTTGTTGAGAAGTTCCATGAGGATGGGGTACTTGTAGAGATCATTGATTAGACGAATGAGGTCACACAGTCTGAAAAGGGGGGGGATACGAAAATTAAATTCATTTGCTTGAATTAATGTTCGTTCTCGGAACGCCTGGCTTTCTCGGAAAACAACCATCAGGTTACGTTGTTGGTTGTAGAAGTGACTTGAAATTGCCTACTGAGAACTGGTAGTAGTAACAAGTAACAAGGTAACTGCCACCAGAAAAGATTGATGAATTGATTGAGAACCAGTCTAGTTAGCTTGGAGGGTAGTGCGTCTGCCTTTTAAGCGCCAGGCCGCAGGTTCGATTCCCGCCCGGGGCAGAATTTATCCTGAAGGAATAATGTTCGTTCTCGGAACGGCTGGCTTTCTCCTATGCTGTCTTCCTTCTCTCTTCGATTTCGGGACGGTAAGACCCTAGCAGTTACAATCTCTTCAAAAGAAAATCTTTTGTCGGTCACTCACGCTGAGACCATTGGACAAACCGCGCGCGGTCTTACAGACCTAGCATTGGATTATGAATCCAATACAACCTACCTACAATCGCTAAACCATTGGATTATTTATCCAATGGTTTAGGTTTAGCGTATTACTTGACTGTTAGGGGACAGAAGATATAAATATGTACCTCTCCTTTGGGGATGAGATCTTTTTTTTGGGCTAATTTGGGGATGAGATCTTTTTTTTTTTTTTTTTTTTTTTTTTTAAAAAGTTAAATTTTTTTTTTTTTTCCTCGCGATGGGGATGAGATCTTGATTTTTTTTTTTCTTAAAAAGTTTAATTTGTTGTCTTATTACCTGCGATGTGCTTCGTTGTACTTTGAGGTCAACTTGGTTTTTTCAGCATCTGAAAAGCAGAAAATGGAAAATTAAGCAGCCAGCTGTAACATAGCAAAGCAAATCAAATTTTGTGTTTACGCCTTATAATTTCGTGTATGCAATGTGCACAAAAATTAACAACTCAGAGGGAATCTCTACCCAATACCCATTCATAGGTATACAAAATTCTCGCAAAAATAGGTACCTAGGTACCTGATTATTTTTTATAGAAAGTAGGTAATGAGTAATTTCTGGTTACCTGTCAAGTCAGATGATTGTAATTGTCGGATTAGATTCTGATTTATGCTAGGTATACAAAATTCTCGCAAAAATAGGTACCTGATTATTTTTATAGAAAGTAGGTAATGAGTAATTTCTGGTTACCTGTCAAGTCAGATGATTGTAATTGTCGGATTAGATTCTGATTTATGCTATCGAAAGCATCACTCAGTAGAATACACACTTGGTGATGCTGAGCATTGAGGATGACCGGAATGAAAACACTCATTTCCTGCAGAACAAAAAAGCCTGTGTACTAAATTATGCAAAAATTGAACGTATCAAGTGTGGCGTGACTTGGGCCGAAATTTATTCAAGCGAAGCCTGAAAAACTCAAACTTTTTTCGAGCATATCAAAATACTTGAGCTATAAATATAGCGACTGAACCGTAGATTTCTCGAGGTTCCATTCAGAAACTTGCTGAATTTGGCTTCGGAAGTTCAACGTATCAAGTTTGGCGTGACTTGGGCCGAAATTTATTCAAGCGAAGCCTGAAAAACTCAAACTTTTTTCGAGCTTATCAAAATACTTGAGCTATAAATATAGCGACTGAACCGTAGATTTCTCGAGGTTCCATTCAGAAACTTGCTGAATTTGGCTTCGGAATTTTGGACTAATGAAATTAATCATGAAGGAGCGAGCCCCTTTCTCAGTGAGGTCTACAATACTCTACAAGCATTTCACTCTAATACCTACTGGTTTTACAAAAGATCTGTTCATACTTACGATGGCTGTTTGCACAATTTCCAGATGTACGGTTTTCCCCGGGAAAGTAATTAATCGGACAATGTAAGGTATGGCTGTAAAAATGACAGCTAACCATGTGAGCCGATTTCCGTCCTTTGGTTTTATGTCCAATTTGAGCGCCTTGTCTGGTTAACAGAGTATTTAATGTGGGTGGGTACCAGTTGGAAAATAGATAATAAATTATTAGTAGGGTTAGGTCAAATTTTTAAGCGAAACTTGTACAGAGAGAGCTCAACAAAATTGAACTTTTTTTTTTTAACAATACCTATTAATAGAAAGACCGGAAAACTCA
This sequence comes from Diaphorina citri, assembly GCF_000475195.1. NCBI lineage: Eukaryota > Metazoa > Arthropoda > Insecta > Hemiptera > Psyllidae > Diaphorina > Diaphorina citri. Next base: position 6,951 of record NW_007377836.1, read on the forward strand.
GATTTTATTGTTAAGCTTAGAAAATAGAGCTGAAAACAGTGTCCCTGTGAGGCCGCTAACTCTAAAAGGCCTCCTTACAGCTGTTCTCTCTGTCGAACCTATTTAAAAAACTTACTGATCTTGAATATTTCGTAGAAAATGACCGGCAGCCATTTGGATCTGGTGATAGACACGAAGAGTGTGGTGTAAAGCTTGAAGAAATACACGACATGGATTACGTACAGATTGTACTTGGAGGATTTGTGACGCATCTGAAATCATCGTCATTTCATGGAAGTATAGCTAAAGGTCATCGTTATTTCAAGAAAGTATAGCTAGGTATGTAGCTAAAGGTCATCGTTATTTCATGGAGTAAAATCATGAATTACTTGTGGCAAAGCAGAGCTTTTTCATAGCTTTTGTGGATATTACAGATTATCACAGCATTACTGAGCGCCCCCTTTGCAATCAACTGTCCGATGATATTCTTACACCTAATAAGCAAAAGTGCCTTGGAGGTATTACTTATGATTATGATATTCGACATGGAGAAGGCAGTTGGCTCAGTGGGGGTAGATATTCTTTCGGTGGTACAGGGTTGAAGGGTAGAGATTGCCCTAGGCAATTATTTCGCTCTTTGTAATTTCTTGTATTTGTGTTGGTACTAGGTAAATTGAATTATAACCAATAAAGAGTCTAAATAAATATGTTATTGTAGGTACTTACTCGTCGATACTTACCACAGCAATTCTCTTGCCTCGCAAAACGAACATATTGGGAAACTCATGCATCAGAAGAGCCGTTGTTAATATCAAACATAAGGTCGGAAAAATCAACTGTCTAACATTGTAGGCCAAATTTTTCTTCTTGTCCACGAATGAGATGAGTCCACACCACACAGACACTGGGTACAAAGCTTGCATGGTGGCCTTCGTGAGACGGACTTTGTCCTCATATGTGGTCTTGTCCTCATTTGAGACTTTGGACCCATCATATGAAATGGACATGTTAAAGATCAACAGGGACGTAATCCGAAATAACTAGACTTCACGTCGTCGACACCTTATCTACTATCCGTCTCAGTTCCCAGATTCTCACCTATCATCGAAAAAACAGTCAGAATTCATTATCCATTACTACGATTAGAATTAGAAGTTCAATTTACCAAAGTGCTTCCTAAATACTTACCTAATATCTTTTGCACTAAGAAAATAACCCATTACTACGATTAGAATTAGAAGTTCAATTTACCAAAGTGCTTCCTAAATACTTACCTAATATCTTTTGCACTAAGAAAATAAACCTGGAAAATTTGTTTTTCCTGAGAGTTCAGAATAAACAAACGAAAGTTTCATTTTGTTTTCTTTCCGTGATGATCAAATATTTATTTTCCGCTTTGGTTCTATAAATCCCAGGCTTCACTTTAATCATGTTGAATTATTTAGGTGCTCGTGACGAAAACAAATAATGGTACCTGCTCAGAAAATGAAAAGTAGGAACCTACTTATTTCTGAGATTGTAAGTCAGTATGAAAGTCAGCTATCAGCCTATGACTAGGTTTTTGGTTAACACTACCTGCAGTTTTCCGTTTGCGGAGATAAATAATAGACTGTCAGTATGTTAAAACACTTCAGTTCGTTTCTAATAATTTACTACATTTCTTTATGGTTTGGCGTCTTGTCAGTTCAGATAAACCAGGGAAGCTCAAAAACACGTAAGGTGGGTAGGTCAAGTATAGGTAACTATTATTTAATCATTGTTTAGAGAAGTACCTATTTAGGTCTACACCTTTTCGGATTGTAATTTATATGGGAGAAGTCCTTTTTTTTCTTGCCTGGCGGAATCGGAGTATGTACCTACCTATATTTATGAAATGGGAGAATCTGTATCTACCGCAATTTTGAATTTTCGTGCAATCGAATGGTGCCCTATTTAAATCGACCCCTGTATTTCAGTTTCCGAGATTGATCATACCGATTGTTTGGCTTGCCATGTTGCTATTCAATGACGTCACTAGGGTGATCAATAATGACAACATCCTGTTTACGACAGAGGTAAGTTTCATCTAATGATTCTAATGGGCAGGGCCGTATTTGGGGGGGGGGGCGGTCACCCCCTCCCCTACCTTCGAGGTTCATTTTTCTCCTGTACTGTATGTAGGCCAGACTTCGAAAATTTGGAGCATCCACCCCCCCCATTTCTGTTTGGACCCTCGCCTTAGATCGGAAGAGCGGTTCAGTCCTTTGGTTTTATGTCCAATTTGAGCGCCTTGTCTGGTTAACAGAGTATTTAATGTGGGTGGGTACCAGTTGGAAAATAGATAATAAATTATTAGTAGGGTTAGGTCAAATTTTTAAGCGAAACTTGTACAGAGAGAGCTCAACAAAATTGAACTTTTTTTTTTTAACAATACCTATTAATAGAAAGACCGGAAAACTCAGATTTTATTGTTAAGCTTAGAAAATAGAGCTGAAAACAGTGTCCCTGTGAGGCCGCTAACTCTAAAAGGCCTCCTTACAGCTGTTCTCTCTGTCGAACCTATTTAAAAAACTTACTGATCTTGAATATTTCGTAGAAAATGACCGGCAGCCATTTGGATCTGGTGATAGACACGAAGAGTGTGGTGTAAAGCTTGAAGAAATACACGACATGGATTACGTACAGATTGTACTTGGAGGATTTGTGACGCATCTGAAATCATCGTCATTTCATGGAAGTATAGCTAAAGGTCATCGTTATTTCAAGAAAGTATAGCTAGGTATGTAGCTAAAGGTCATCGTTATTTCATGGAGTAAAATCATGAATTACTTGTGGCAAAGCAGAGCTTTTTCATAGCTTTTGTGGATATTACAGATTATCACAGCATTACTGAGCGCCCCCTTTGCAATCAACTGTCCGATGATATTCTTACACCTAATAAGCAAAAGTGCCTTGGAGGTATTACTTATGATTATGATATTCGACATGGAGAAGGCAGTTGGCTCAGTGGGGGTAGATATTCTTTCGGTGGTACAGGGTTGAAGGGTAGAGATTGCCCTAGGCAATTATTTCGCTCTTTGTAATTTCTTGTATTTGTGTTGGTACTAGGTAAATTGAATTATAACCAATAAAGAGTCTAAATAAATATGTTATTGTAGGTACTTACTCGTCGATACTTACCACAGCAATTCTCTTGCCTCGCAAAACGAACATATTGGGAAACTCATGCATCAGAAGAGCCGTTGTTAATATCAAACATAAGGTCGGAAAAATCAACTGTCTAACATTGTAGGCCAAATTTTTCTTCTTGTCCACGAATGAGATGAGTCCACACCACACAGACACTGGGTACAAAGCTTGCATGGTGGCCTTCGTGAGACGGACTTTGTCCTCATATGTGGTCTTGTCCTCATTTGAGACTTTGGACCCATCATATGAAATGGACATGTTAAAGACCAACAGGGATGTGATCCGAAATAACTAGACTTCACGTCGTCGACACCTTATCTACTATCCGTCTCAGTTCCCAGATTCTCACCCATCATCGAAACAGTCAGAATTCAGTATCCATTACTACGATTAGAATTAGAAGTTCAATTTACCAAAGTGCTTCCTAAATACTTACCTAATATCTTTTGCACTAAGAAAATAAGGGGAGACAGAGAGAATATAGACGCATCCTCTAAAATTAGTGTAGGTATCAGAAATACCACACTGAAATATTTACCTCTCATTTTATAATCTTATTTCTAGATCCAAATCGACTGCGCCAAATTCATCGCAAAGAGAATATCCTCAGCAAATGTCTAGTTCTCCTCTGTATACTGACAACGGTGATTCCTATTACAGTCTCCTATATGCAAATGGTTGATACCTTTCGGCAGAAGAAGTTAGAGTTCATGCAAATTGTCATAAAGGTGATTAATTTAAACAACAGGATCACTTCAGTGTTTGACAAAACCTTAACCCGGGTTCACACAATTGTTGGAAATGTCAGACAATAATCAAATAATGTGAACGGTTGGGACACATAATCGACGACACATAGTCGACGGCCATCGACTATATTATGTGTGAACACACCTTTAGGATCTTTGACAAAGTTCAGTCACTCATTTTCACACTGCAGCATTCTTCGACGTTGTTTTTGTTGTTGTTGTTGTTGTTGTTGACTAGCCTTTATTCCTTTCAGGATGCCTCCAAAGCGATCATATTCAGTGTGGAGCTACAGTTCTCAATCCTGTGCATCTACATTTATCATCGAATGGAGCTCGTCAACTCTTTGTTCGCCCAATGTTTCCTCCGCAATGAGCTGACAACACATACCACAGGTGACGTTTTCAATCATAGATAGGTAGGCCGTATTTTGTTACCTATGTGACTTTTTTATAGTCAACATGGCTGAACCAATGAGATTGTGACATTTCGCTTTGAACGTGAGATTCCGCTTTGTGGTGCAAAGTGTGGACGTCCAAAGCGAAATCTCATTGGTTCAGCCCTGTTGACTATGGATGGAGCTCGTCAACTCTTTGTTCGCCCAATGTTTCCTCCGAAACGAGCTGACAACACATACCACAGGTGACGTTTTCAATCATAGATAGGTAGGCCGTATTTTATTACCTATATGACTTTTTTGTAGTCAACATGGCTGAACCAATGAGATTGTGAGATTTCGCTTTGAACGTGAGATTCCGCTTTGTGGTGCAAAGTGTGGACGTCCAAAGCGAAATCTCATTGGTTCAGCCCTGTTGACTATGAAAAAGTCACATAATAAATACGGGTATGTTTCTTGAGTCACTCTATTGTTCACAGATTGACAACGGAAAAGATACCTATTTGTAAGTCTGATAAAACTACAAGTAGATGCAGGTAAAATCAGACATTTTCTGTGGATACAGAGTGTACGAGAGGTGAAATTGAGACCATTACGAGACCGGTATATTTCCAAATCAAGGGGGATCGCAAAGACTCGAGTATTACAAAGACCCAGTTGTTGATTGTTGGCGGATGGCGGATGTGTCCAATTGTCCATCTTGTTAAAGTTCATGTTGTAAACACCCTCGGGTAATTTTCTACAATAAATAAATAAATATTCATATTCATTATTCTCAGACGTGCCTCCTAGCTTGGCTGACTCTAACTCTTGTATTTAAAGATAGGCAAGATAGTAAAAGTACTACAAAACTGATCTCAATCCAGTCTGTCCTTTGAACCTTGGTAGGTTTCACAGTTTCATTTAGGGGGGTTGCTCTAACTCTTGTATTTAAAGATAAGCAAGATAGTAAAAGTACTACAAAACTGATCTCAATCCAGTCTGTCCTTTGAACCTTGGTAGGTTTCACAGTTTCATTTAGGGGGGTTGAGCACAACATTCCTCAATTCAAGTCAGTAGGTACAACAAGTTTAAATGTATCTAAACACAACATCTTTTTTACTTTCCACAGTTTGCAACTCTAACTTCACAGGACATTGCAACCAGAAGCTCAATAACTCTTCAGTGTAACCGATCAAAAAATATATTTTTCTAGGATGAATAGCTCTTTCAACTATACCACCTATCCTAATGATATTATGTTGTCGTTTGATTATGATTTCTGATAGGAATAAATTATGCCAGGTTCCTCTTAGAAATCTACGTATGAATTCATCTTCTACTGCTGTCTCTGAAGGCCTTAACCCATCCAACATGTTACCTGTAACAAGAAGAGAATTAATCATTCAATGTTAGATGATATGTAATTATCTAGGGAAAAGTCCATTTTTTTATTTTTTGAGAAGTTTGACAGAGGGAACTGTAACTGCTAAGGTCTTATCATCCCAAAATTGAAGAGGGAAGGAAGACAGGATAGGATAAAGCCAGCTGTTCCAAGAACAAACATTATCCTATCAGGATAAAATCTGCCTTGGGCGGGAATCAAACCCATGACCTAGCACTTATCCAAGCTTCTATGCTTAATCAAGGACACAATACACATTAGAAAATGGGTACTACTGCTCTGATTATATTACCAGAATGAGACTGAAAACTCCCACAATCTTAACAAGGCAGGTCGTATTTAGGGCCTCAAGCTTTACTGTAGGCCAGACTGGCGGGGGTGTGTTGAATTCAGAAGCAGGTCATTGTGAGTACGAATAGTTGATCAGGCAGCCAGGTATGTCTTTGAGAAACGAAATAACATTGGTCAGGTTGTTGGTGTTATCACCTAAGGCTATAGAAAGTGAGCTGCCAAAATTATGTTTTGATCTAATAGAGTGTAATAGGCCAGACTCCGAAAATTTCGGGCATCCACCGGTACATCAGTGTTTGGTTTGGACAGAAGGACAACATGACTTTTATTTCATTCCAGATAAATAGAACTTTATGGTACGCCAGCTCCATAGATGTTCACAATCTGGATTTGAGGATTCGGCATCAGGTAAGAGAACAGAAAGATAGGTAGGTCCAATATGTAACATTGTATTTTGGATCTATGTGGCTCTAAAGGAAAGCGTCCATTTAGTCGGAAACTGTTAAAGGTGTGATACCTTGTCATTTTCACTTTAAAACAATTCACTACGAACTGCAAGCAGAAATAACAAAATGGTGATAAATGTAACAATAAAATTACCCTTGTACATTTTTTCTTCTTTTTAGGTGAAATGTTTCAATTTACACTTGCAACATTCCAAAATGGTGATAAATGTAACAATAAAATTACCCTTGTACATTTTTTCTTCTTTTTAGGTAAAATGTTTCAATTTACACTTGCAACATAGGAAGCTGAAGTTCTCCCTCTGTCAAATGTTCACAATCAACACGACTTTCCTTGCCGCGGTAAGGACTCTAGCTTTTGTAGTTTACTCATATAGCTCAAAAAAAGTTCGCATTTATTAGGACTTTATATTTCAGGCCCAAGTCGCTCTAAGTTAAAGAGAGATTCGATAAATTATTCGATAGGTAGATCAAAGTATCCGCGGGCTGGGTCTCGAGAAATGTACGGTTTGATCGATATTTAAGACCAAATCTTAGCCAGCCTAGAAAACTTGGTTGGTAGTGCGTCTGCATTGTAAGCGCTAGGCCGCGGGTTCGATTCTCGCCCGGGGCGGATTTTATCCTGATGGGATAATGTTCGTTCTCGGAACGGCTGGCTTTCTTCTATCCTGTCTTCCTTCTCTCTTCGATTTCGGGACGATAAGACCTTAGCAGTTACAGTAGTCTCTGTCAAACCTCTTCAAAAAAGACCAAATCTTTGAAAAAGCTCAAAAAGAGTTCGCATTTTTCGTGACTTGAGTAACTTTGAAGATTGACTGAAGGAATTAATTTATTTGTTCCAGATGGCCGTGGGTATAGTCAATTCTCTCATGTTGTCTCTTCAGTACAAATACAGTGACAAGCAAAGTTTGTCCAGCAACGGTTGAAAGCGAATACGTTTTATTTTTATTAACTCCAAACGTCAGCTTCTTCTTCTAACCACTCCCTTTTCTTTCTTTCAAAGATGATCGTAATTCCAAGTAGCTAACACTTACTATTACAATCTATTGCATATTAGGTACCAGGTAGCCTCTGTTAGCTTTCTAGTGTTGGGGATCACCAAATATGATTGGTTTAATCCTCTTGTTTTTGAAACTCATTTTCTTCTCTTTCTCCGTTCTTTCTGCAACTGGTTTTGTTTCATATCAAGTTGGCTTTCTAGATTTTCCAAGTCTGACTTCAGGCGGATTTCCTGAAAAGGAATAAAAATGGAAAATAATTTATTCCTCCTACCCATCTTTAGTCGGTAGAGAAATCAAAGATAACTCAAGAAACTGAACTGATCTCCCTTCCTTGACCCATTCTTCTCTCATCTGCTGGGGCTGGTATATTTTCCCCTTTTCTCAATAAAATTGAATAATCTTCTGTTCCATTACTTTCAGGTTTAGGTAATTATGCAGAAGTCACGTCCGTGGAAAAGAAAAGCTCTTTTTTGTATTTAACCTAACCCTATAATAACACTAATCACTGCTCTATTTGTGAAAACTCCTTTTTTGTGTTTAACCTAACCCTATAACACTGGTCACTGCTCGTTTGTGCCAGTTCCTTTGGTAGCAATATTCCACGGACCTGACTTCTGCACAAGTACCCTGGTTTAAAAACAAAATAATAATAATAATAATATTAAAAAATCGCAATTTACCAAAAGTTTGACAGCCATGGCTTGTTGCAGATCGATCCATTCCTCCAAAGTCCACTGCTGCTCTACTGTGTTCAATTTGATGTAAGGACAATCTTTCTGATGTCTCTTATGTTCCTCCCAAGGATCATCCATTGATTCCCATCCATCCAATTCTTTCAGACAGCAAAAACATTTCACAGAAGTGTCATTTCTGAGTTTTGAAATGGAATAGAAACCGGCTGTGGCCATATTCTCGGGCGTACATTTGTCTGTTGATGAAAATGGCCAACTTGAAAAAGATTTCAATCGATTCCGATAAAACATCATTTTGGTGGCTTTCCTCTCGTTTGCATTTAGGTAGGGAGTCAGTATCTCTCGAAATTTAGCTAAAGTTGTTCTGAAAGAAAGAAGACATTTCTCATTAGATCACATACTACATAATGAATTCCTTTTGATGGGATTCAAACTAAATGCTCATTCATGTTTATTAGATAAATTAAAATAGATTTGAGGGTGTTGAAACTTTTACTTATGTAGTATGTACTTCACCTACCTAAAAATCCTATAAAATTAAACTAAAACAACACTTACGTGCTTTCCATTGAAAAAGTCACTCTGTAAAATTGCTTTTGATGGGATTCAAACTAAATGCTCATTCATGTTTATTAGATATATTAAAATAGATTTGAGGGTGTTGAAACTTTTACTTATGTACTTCACCTACCTAAAAATCCTATAAAATTAAACTAAAACAACACTTACGTGCTTTCCATTGAAAAAGTCACTCTGTAAAATTAGGAAAATAAATAAGGATGTACAATATGAACTAGTTGCTTGGGAAATAAGAATAAGCACCAACTGGCTACTTTTAAATCTGCAACGATTTTGGTTGACAGTTTAAATAAATACATTCTAATCACTAAAGTCAGAATAGAAGTAAAAAATACAATGAGACATTTTAAGATTTTTAGGAATTATAAAGTCTTTTATTAACAATGTGTGACTATTGCTTGAAACTTGCAAATATGAAGCTCTAAACTCCTAACTTTCATTCCAAGTTTCCAAAGTTAGAAAGGGTACTTAGCTAAAATTTTCACCAATGTAGATACTATAGAGCCCAAGATTTCAGATAAGTCTCAAGTATTACATACATTTCTAGCTCTAACTCTTGTATTTAAAGATAAGCAAGATAGTAAAAGTACTACAAAACTGATCTCAATCCAGTCTGTCCTTTGAACCTTGGTAGGTTTCACAGTTTCATTTAGGGGGGTTGAGCACAACATTCCTCAATTCAAGTCAGTAGGTACAACAAGTTTAAATGTATCTAAACACAACATCTTTTTTACTTTCCACAGTTTGCAACTCTAACTTCACAGGACATTGCAACCAGAAGCTCAATAACTCTTCAGTGTAACCGATCAAAAAATATATTTTTCTAGGATGAATAGCTCTTTCAACTATACCACCTATCCTAATGATATTATGTTGTCGTTTGATTATGATTTCTGATAGGAATAAATTATGCCAGGTTCCTCTTAGAAATCTACGTATGAATTCATCTTCTACTGCTGTCTCTGAAGGCCTTAACCCATCCAACATGTTACCTGTAACAAGAAGAGAATTAATCATTCGATGTTAGATGATATGTAACTATCTAGGGAAAAGTTCATTTTTTATTTTTATTTTTTGAGAAGTTTGACAGAGGGAACTGTAACTGCTATGGTCTTATCATCCCAAAATTGAAGAGGGAAGGAAGACAGGATGGGATAAAGCCAGCTGTTCCAAGAACAAACATTATCCTATCAGGATAAAATCTGCCTTGGGCGGGAATCAAACCCATGACCTAGCACTTACAAGGCAGACGTGGTACCAACCAAGCTAACTAGGCTGGCAAAGTCCATTTTATTGTCTTGAAAGAAACCAATTTCATCTCATACTTACATGTGTTCCAAGAATTCCATGATTTGATATGAGCAATAGTATGTGGAGGACCAGACATCTCATAGGTTAAAGGTTTGTCACCTTTCTTGGAAGTTTTATATCTAGCAGCTTGGACATGCTTCAGTAAAGTGGCTGATGTACTGATTCCTCTGATATCAACTTGTTTCAGGTTACACTGTAAAAGAAAGTAAAGGGAACAATTATAAATTACTGGTTGAGTACCTATTAGATAGAGGCATTTTAAATTTCCAACCCCAATTGCTTAGTTATGGGAAACCTAGGTCCCCCATAAGCAAGGCAAATGAAATGACCACTATTCACATCATGGAATTGACTTTAATGGAAAAATTCTCTTCCTGGTTGAAAATTAAGACAACAAGAACTTACCGACAAAATCTGTGAGACCACCTGGTCTTTCCCTACAATGCCTCTCAACATATTTCTTCCCACTTGGTTTATGGATTCAAAGACTTCTATAGAAGATAGAAGCTTTCCTTTAAATTTTACTAGATAAGAACTTAGAAAAAAGGGGAAAAAAGATCCTCTGGACTACAGGGTTGATGATGCAGGGACTATTCAGTCCAGAGTCCAGAAAGAAAATTCCGAATTATTTCCGATGATGATGATGAACAGGTTTTTGTATAGCGGTCACATGTAACTGCACAATATCCACTTCAGCTGGGGCTTGATGAACATAGAGTCTTACCAACTGGCTACTTTTAAATCTGCAACGATTTTGGTTGACAGTTTAAATAAATACATTCTAATCACTAAAGTCAGAATAGAAGTAAAGACCCCTTCCAGGGGGGTGTCAATTAGTGTACGATTTTGAGTTCGTTCTGCGCATGACGTCATACGGTGACAACTCGTGAATCTGAGTTGAGTCTGTTTTACCGAACCAGAAAAAAAGGAACACAATTACACTTTGCAGCCTACTCCACCAGAACTTTACCTATACCTACGAGCGGAATGTCCTTAATTGTGCTTTAGGTGGCGCTCCGCCCCGCCAAGTCAAAATTTGACAGTCAGAACTATAGAGAAATCCTTTAGAAATATGGTGGTCATAGGTCAGTACGATAAAAAGGGTACAATAAAGTCATACGAGCTTACCATTATCTAATAGCTATAGGTACACATAGATCACTTGATTTTTTCCCCGATCGTCATTTTTCTAACGATGAGAAAGATCTTACTCGATCCTTCCTGCTTCAGATCAGCAAGAACAAGGAGCGTGAGCTGACTGTCAAAACGATCATGATGTGTGAATACTGGATCAGCAACTGTCTCATGATATTTAACATTGTATACGGACTCAAACAGATGAGGGCCTTACCTAATATTTTGGCCACGTTAAGCTCGATTGAGACCAATGTTGGTAAATATTTCGGTGAGTAGGCCTTCCTACAAAGGTACCTAGGTATAAGGTAAATAAGGTAGGTGTAGGTCAATACGGACACAGAGAAGAAAGAAAGACAAAATGGCAAATGAGAAAAGGAGGAAGAGGAAGGGAGAGAGAGAAAGAGGGAGAGAGAGAGAGAGAGAGAGAGAGAGAGAGAGAGAGAGAGAGAGAGAGAGAGAGAGAGAGAGACAGAGAGAATATAGACGCATCCTCTAAAATTAGTGTAGGGTATCAGAAATACCACACTGAAATATTTACCTCTCATTTTATAATCTTATTTCTAGATCCAAATCGGACTGCGCCCAAATCATCGCAAAGAGAATATCCTCAGCAAATGTCTAGTTCTCCTCTGTATACTGACAACGGTGATTCCTATTACAGTCTCCTATATGCAAATGGTTGATACCTTTCGGCAGAAGAAGTTAGAGTTCATGCAAATTGTCATAAAGGTGTGATTAATTTAAACAACAGGATCACTTCAGTGTTGTTGACAAAACCTTAACCCGGGTTCACACACAATTGTTGGAAATGTCAGACAATAATCAAATAATGTGAACGGTTGGGACACATAATCGACGACACATAGTCGACGGCCATCGACGCTATATTATGTGTGAACACACCTTTAGGATCTTTGACAAAGTTCAGTCACTCATTTTCACACTGCAGCATTCTTCGACGTTGTTTTTGTTGTTGTTGTTGTTGGTTGTTGACTAGCCTTTATTCCTTTCAGGATGCCTCCCAAAGCGATCATATTCAGTGTGGAGCTACAGTTCCAATCCTGTGCATCTACATTTATCATCGAATGGAGCTCGTCAACTCTTTGTTCGCCCAATGTTTCCTCCGCAATGAGCTGACAACACATACCACAGGTGACGTTTTCTATCATCTATAGATACGTGAGAACCGTATTTGTCTACCATGTGACTTTTGATAGTCAACATGGCTGAACCAAGTTGAGACTGTAGACATCTTCGCTTTCACACCGTGATCGATATTCCACATAGTCGTGCAAAGGACCGTCCAAAGCGAAATCTCACTGGAAGCCAGCTGATGACTATGAACAAATGTCATGTCATTATAAATACTATTAGTCTCTAAAACAGAATACACTATTTCATAGATTGGCAACGGAATAATGATACCTATTTGTAAGTCTGGAATAATGATAATAATCTACAAGTACTGATGCACGTAATAATCAATACATTATCTATGAATAAATAATATAATAATAAAATAATAAACAGGTTAGTAACTTGCTTGTAAGTTCCATAGGTGAATTTTCCCTTCTTGAGTTCCAGCAAATAGAATATTTTCATCAACCATAACACAGTGAACAGGTGCCATGAAGCCTTTGAATGTGAAAGCTGAAGACGGGGGTGGGTAAGTTTTGGCCATGATTTTGCTGAAAAATAAAGTGAATAGTTAATACTAAAGATTCAGTGAAATGAAGACCTCACCAAGAAGGTTAAACCAGAGATTTACTAAATGGAGGGACTTACTTATTCAACCCCAGGCCCAGAATTCTTCTGGGACAATCAGAAGGTGGTTGAAACCAAGGTTAAAATGTGGTGCTTCAGCCTGTTACAACTAAGCAGTTAAGGGCTGCCTCTTACATGATGAAAATTAATAAAATTAAATATTACCTCTGAGTATTTGCACAATAATCAGCTCAGCCGCTTTTAGCACTGTTGTGGCATTGGTCCACTGTTCTTGGCTAGTTATCAGGGTCCAGTAAGTAGTAGTCACCAGTACTTGTTGATAAGTCTGGGATGACTAAGTACTGGTATTCGAGTATTCACCATGATAGAAGAAGTACAGTATCACCACAGAATATTTGAATATTCCAAGATCCAAGAACAGTCAACCATCGTGAGTACTTGTACTTGTTTTTTAAAAGCATAGAGAACCCGTTGAAAACTGCAAACTATGTAGCTAGGCTGGTTAGGGTTAGCTGTTCTCCTCCCTGTTTAACGTCCCCTAGCCAGATGAATTTTCTTCTTTCAAATGTTTTATTTCAGGTAGGTGAGATCTTCTTCAACATTATCAATCACGTCTATGTGACGGTGAAAATGTTCCGCCCTGGGGAGCCGCCGTATTTGAACAGTATCATCAATCTGATGTGGGCAATCCAGGAGACTGTACGAGTGATCATGTTCTGTGTGGCTGCCAGTGTGGCAGCTGATGAGGTAAAGATGTCTACCGTCAAAATATGTGTCACCTGGTCAAATGCTTATCCTGTGTTGAACTCTCTGTCCAAGCTTCTATGCTTAACCAAGGACACAATACACATTAGAAAATGGGTACTACTGCTCTTATTATATTACCAGAATGAGACTGAAAACTCCCACAATCTTAACAAGGCAGGTCGTATTTAGGGCCTCAAGCTTTACTGTAGGCCAGACAATTTGCATTTTACATTTTTTTGAATTTTGAAAGTTCAAAAGTTTGAGTAGAAGATTTAAAATTAATTAATGAAATTTCAATTACTTACTGTTTGTGCAATAATCGAATTAACCTTTACTGTTAAATCAAGAACCTCATCATGCCCAAGATGATGAAGAGGAGAAAGAAGTCAAGGAAAGGGGTATGACACTTGAACTAATCTTTACATAGAAAATCACTGTCTGACTTTATCCCTCCTCAGGGATTTAATGATGATGAACAGGTTTTTGTATAGCGGTCACATGTAACTGCACAATATCCACTTCAGCTGGGGCTTGATGAGAAATTGATAGAAAATATGGTACAGTGAAATCTCCCTTAACAGACACCTCTGAATAGCAGATGTCTTCCAATAGCAGATCAAATCCAGGGAACAGACAGTGTTTGGAGGTTTCTTTGTACAAGTTGGGGAATCACATGCTGCTGGGTTCCTGGCTGCACTCAGGCTGGATGAGGTTAAAGTGAGGAGGTGGGTAGCTTGTTGCCACATGGTGGGTAAAACCCCCGTCATGAGAAGACCTAAGTTGTTAAAAGTGACATTGAACCCCTCTACTTACCTTTCTGTACAAGTAACCATAATTTTTCATTACAGAAAAAGCACAAGAAAGGCCCAGTAGATGCTGAACCAGAGGAATTGGTGAGAGCTCCTCACTCTTTTGTCATTCACAGAGGTGCTGTTGGAGGATATTGTGTAGCACTGACTAAAGATCTCCGTAAAGTTATGGAACCTTTCACTGCATCCTCTGTACAGGTGAGATTTTAGCCCCCCCAAAAGGGACTTTTCAGACTACTCATGGTAAAAGTTGTAACATTTGCCAAAATTTTCTGTATATTGAGTGAGAAGTGTGAAAGAAAATGCCAGAATTTTCTGAAGAAGGAAAAAAATGTTTTGAAGGTGATCATGACAATGGGCTATTGTATTTATGAAAATTTCCTTGTTGATTTTAGGAAAATCATGTTAATGTTTGTTTTGCAATTTGCATTTTACATTTTTTTGAATTTTGAAAGTTCAAAAGTTTGAATAGGAGATTGGAAACTAATTAATGAAATTTCAATTACTTACTGTTTGTGCAATAATCCAATTAACTTTTACTGTTAAATCAAGAACCTCATCATGCCCAAGATGATGAAGAGGAGAAAGAAGTCAAGGAAAGGGGTATGACACTTGAACTAATCTTTACATAGAAAATCACTGTCTGACTTTATCCCTCCTCAGGGATCTGGGATATTTCCAGAGAGAAATTGATGGAAAATGTGGTACAGTGAAATCTCCCTTAACAGACACCTCTGAATAGTAGATGTCTTCCAATAGCAGATCAAATCCAGGGAAGAGACATTGTTTGGAGGTTTCTTTGTACAAGTTTGGGAATCACATGCTGCTGGGTTCCTGGCTCCACTCAGGCTGGATGAGGTTAAATTGAGGAGGTGGGTAGCTTGTTGCCACATGGTGGGTAAAACCCCCGTCATGAGAAGACCTAAGTTGGTAAAAGTGACATTGAACCCCTCTACCTACCTACTTACCTTTCTGTACAAGTAACCATAATTTTTCATTACAGAAAAAGCACAAGAAAGGCCCAGTAGATGCTGAACCAGAGGAATTGGTGAGAGCTCCTCACTCTTTTGTCATTCACAGAGGTGCTGTTGGAGGATATTGTGTAGCACTGACTAAAGATCTCCGTAAAGTTATGGAACCTTTCACTGCATCCTCTGTACAGGTGAGATTTTAGCCCCCCCAAAAGGGACTTTTCAGACTACTCATGGTAAAAGTTGTAACATTTGCCAAAATTTTCTGTATATTGAGTGAGAAGTGTGAAAGAAAATGCCAGAATTTTCTGAAGAAGGAAAAAAATGTTTTGAAGGTGATCTTACTCATGGTAAAAGTTGTAATGTTTGCCAAAATTTTCTGTATATTGAGTGAGAAGTGTGAAAGAAAATGCCAGAATTTTCTGAAGAAGGAAAAAATGTTTTGAAGGTGATCATGACAATGGGCTATTGTATTTATGAAAATTTCCTTGTTGATTTTAGGAAAATCATGTTAATGTTTCTGTTTAATTTTTAATTTCAGGTTAAGAAAAGGAATTCAGTCAAAGATTTTATATCAGTATCAGGACCACTGCATGTATCTCACTTGTTAATTGTGACAAACACTCAAGTAGGTCCCTACCTACGCATCATGAGGACACCCAAAGGACCCACACTGACATTTAGAATTCACAGCTACTCGTTATGCCAGGACATTTTGTCTTCAGTGAAAAAACAACTGAATGCGGACAAAATGTACAAACATGCTCCATTGATTGTATTGAATAATTTCACCAGTGATGAAAATCATATGAAGCTCATGGCCACCATGTTTCAGAATATGTTTCCTACCATCAATGTTACCAAGGTAAACCCTCTTCTCCATTTTAAAATACTTAACTAGACACGAAGATTTCAAACTATGCAAAAAGATGCACTCTTCAAAGAACCATTCTGTTCAAATTCAAGGTTAATCTGTTTGGTTTCATTGCATGCTGCCAATGCATAGACTGTTTCATGCAGGTACTTTCAACTTTCTGATGATTTTGGAACTTATGTGCTCTTGTTATTCGGACCAGATAAAAATAAGAAACAAATTGCTGAAATTCTAAAGCATACAAATAAATTATAAACAAAGCTCATACCTATTTAAATAAATTTTATTGGCTGACAACTTTTTAATTTTATATTTTTGAGATTTTGTTATTTTAATCTCTTATCCTATTTCTATACATTTAAATTATTGCCTTCTTGTTCGTCTCAGGTGAGTCTAAGTGACATCAAACGAGTTGTAATGATCAACTACAACACTACTTCCAAGTTGATTGACTTCAGACATTATGGTATTCGAGTGGTGCCCATTGGTGTGTCCAAAGGAGTGAAAAAAATATTGCAGAGTAAAGTCCCCAATCTAGCCAGATTTCAAGATGTCTCAGAGTTTCTCACCAAGTAAGTAATATTGACTGACTTTCTCTTGGTAATACATTTTAACAAATAAATTCTAAACAAAGCTCATACATATTTAAATAAATTTTATTGGCTGACTACTCTTTAATTTTATATTTTTGAGATTTTGTTATTTTAATCTCCTATATCTCTTATCCTATTTCTATACATTTAAATTATTGCCTTCTTGTTCGTCTCAGGTGAGTCTAAGTGACATCAAACGAGTTGTAATGATCAACTACAACACTACTTCCAAGTTGATTGACTTCAGACATTATGGTATTCGAGTGGTGCCCATTGGTGTGTCCAAAGGAGTGAAAAAAATATTGCAGAGTAAAGTCCCCAATCTAGCCAGATTTCAAGATGTCTCAGAGTTTCTCACCAAGTAAGTAATATTGACTGACTTTCTCTTGGTAATACATTTTAGAATACTTTCTATTTTATTATTATTATTATTATTATTATTATATTTCAGTATCCGGTTACAATCCACATAGCAAGATTAATCCAGAGATTCTAAAGCCTACAACTTCTGCTGCAGGGGACTCTTTGCTTTAGTCATATTTAAGCTGTAAGAATAAATAAACATTATATTATGTATTGTATTAGTTTTTCTTAAAAATTAAAATGAGGAGACAACTTTAACTATATGTTTTACATAATCATTTATTTTGCTTCTAGACCAGGCATGTTGTCAGAAAGTGAAGTTGAGGATGACCCCAACTCCCACGTGACACTACCCCAGACTTTATCGTCCCGTGGTAACATAGCTCAGTCAAAGTCTTCAGTCCGTCTGTTTGAACTTGGTCCTCGAATGACTCTGCAGGTAAGTCCCCTATGTGAACATGAAGTACAGTGACTACCTAATCTACCTATATTGCCAGAGACCAAGCCTTGGAAATATGTTGAAGATAGTAAATTCTTTCCTTGCAGTGTGAAAGTTCCGTTTTTGGGATCTTTGGGTGTCATAAATACTTATGCAAGGTCCTTACTTATGTTTGAAATGGATGATAACATTGTACATTTCCAATATAAGTGTGGACCATGTGGTACATAATATGTCATTTCTACAGACCACTGTGTACAATTGTACATATACCTACTACCTACTTTTTTATGTTATTGAGAGTTGTGTGGTGTTCACATCTTTTTAGTTTTAAGGTTTAAGTACATATTTATTTATTTTCATTTTAGTTGTTAAGTGTGTGACTTTAAGACCGTTTGCTTCATAATATTAAGGATTTTATTAAATTCGCAGTTGATTAAGATAGAGGAAGGGCTCATGGATGGAGAAGTCATGTTCCATGAGAACTACCTAATCTACCTATATTGCCAGAGACCAAGCCTTGGAAATATGTTGAAGATAGTAAATTCTTTCTTTGCAGTGTGAAAGTTCTGTATTTGGGATCTTTGGGTGTCAGAAATACTTAAGCAAGGTCCTTACTTATGTTTGACATGGATGATAACGTTGTACATTTCCAATATAAGTGTGGACCATGCTTAAGGTACATAATATGTTATTTCTACAGACCACTGTGTGCATATACTTACTACCTACTTTTTATGTTTTTGAAAGTCGTGTGGTGTTCACATCTTTTTAGTTTTAAGGTTTAAGTACATATTTATTTATTTTCATTTTAGTTTTTAAGTGTGTGACTTCAAGACCGCTTGCTTCATAATATTAAGGATTTTATTAAATTCGCAGTTGATTAAGATAGAGGAAGGGCTCATGGATGGAGAAGTCATGTTCCATGAGCTGGTTCACAAAACGGAGGAAGAGAAGAGAGCCATTCAGAAACGAATCGCCCAGAGGAAGTAAGTAAACGTGCACGTTTCTTATTCTATTTTCATTCTGATATTCATTTAGTAATGTCTTATACTTCTTCTTTTCTTATTTTCACTTTCTTGTAAATATTACTTTAGTATTGTCTTATGCTTCTTCTTTTCTCACTTTCACTTTCTTGTAAATATCACTTTTTTACTAGTAGTCTTATACCTTTTGATAGTATGATAGTGCTGAAAATACCTTCATAACACACCTAGTCAAATTATCTTTAGTATAGGAACCATATCTTTGGATATCTTCAAATGTTTTAAGTAACTGCTAATTCTAATGACTGTAAACTTGACCCATTAACACCAGGCGTTTGAAAGAATACCTAGTCAAATTATTTTTAGTATAGGAAATATCTTTGGATATCTTCAAATGTTTTAAGTAACTGCTAATTCTAATGACTGTAAACTTGACCCATTAACACCAGGCGTTTGAAAGAAGAAAGGAAGCGTACTCAAGAGCAGAACAAGAAGCGGAAAGAACAGCTCAAAGAAGAACACAAGAAGAAATCCCTGGCTGGAATGCATAAGAAGCAGAAAGTGGAAGCGGATGCTATTATGAAGAAGCATGGAAATGATGCTCAGAGTGAGGCTGTTGATGATGACGTGCAGTACTATAGGGAAGAAGTAGGAGAGGAACCCCAACCAGGTATGCTCTCTCACTTGGTCTTTAGGAAATGTAACATGTAAAACCAATTCTTTTTTCCTTTCTCACATTCAAAAAAGTCTGACTTTATGTCTTTTTCTATCTTTTAATATCAAACTTGTTCCGTTTGATAGATATGATATAGGTATCCATCTATCCATTTTGATTTTGAGCTACATTGAGCAGTGAGTTCTTGCATTTTCATCTTATTTTCTCTTCCACATTTTCATTTTTTTTTTTTTTTTCCTTCCAGAAATGTTCAATCCAAATAATGCCCAAGTTAAATTCCCCTCAAAAAAGTCTGACTTAATGTCTTTTTCTATCTTTTAATATCAAACTTGTTCCGTTTGATAGATATGATATATCCATTTTGATTTTGAGCTACATCGAGCAGTGAGTTCTTGCATTTTCATCTTATTTTCTCTTCCACATTTTCATTTTTTTTTTTCCTTCCAGAAATGTTCGATCCAAATAATGCCCAAGTTAAATTCCGACCGCCGAAGCTCCCGATGAAACGAAAGTCGCCTTATGGAAAGAAAGACAACGCTGGTAATAAGAAATTCAAACGAGGCAATCAAGATGGTGATAAAAAGAATAAGGGAGGCAAAAAATTCGGAGGTTCAAAGAAAGTGCTAGGAAGTAAAATCAGGAAAAAGTCACAAAGGAACTGATTAAAAAAAAGAAGGCTGTGTGAAAATAAATGCATTGCATTTTCTTATTTTTATTTGTAACAGGTATGCTTGATACTGATAAAGAAATAATAATAACAATAATAATGATATGGTATTGAATGCTGTGACTCATTTCCCTTAGGTTAGGTAATCCTTGGTAAAACCTTTGGTAATAGCTACCTTCCATTTGTATTGTGTTATGTATTTTATTTGACTGTGAGAGAAGTAATTTAAATAAAAGAGACTACTTGAGTGATAAAACAAAATCAAACCCAACTAATGAACAATCTGTAGTGTTTAATACGAGCTACAGCATACTGAAATTAGGTGTATAAGTTAATGTTATAAAATTATAATTCATATATCATGGGTTCTCCCTTATATCCCCTGATGATATTCTCAGCCGATGTGGAGCTTTTTTCATCACGTACAGCCTTGGTTGCGGAACTTGTATGGGGCGTCAGAACTGAAACATACAAGAATATTGCTTTGTTGGTTAGACAGATTTTCATTTCTTTCGCTGTGGCTGTTGGATTTTTGAATTTTGGACCTCAGATATTGAGTACTTGAACACTTTACTGTATGCAAGTGTGCATAGTAAATATATCAGTTTGATTTATCCTCTACCATTTTAAGGCCGTGGTTATGAACAGGGCCATCGTAGGCCATCGTCGGCCTTTTTGCGTGTAAAGTTGGCGGGAAATTCGAATTTTTGATTTTTTTTTCCCGCAACTTGTACAATTTGAATTCATTTTTTACTTTTTATCTTTAGTTTGCACGTTTATATTATACTTTTCATTTAAATTAGATATTACAAACAAGCGAATTACAAAGCAAACAAAAATAAATATAAAATGAATTTTAAAAATTGCCGCCGGGACAGCTATCTCACGTCGTCCGAGCTCATCTCAGCCCTGTTCATAAACACACCCTAAATGTAGCTTACGACTGAAAGAGATACATACCACAGTTATCTAGTTGTACTAAAGGATGATCTGCAGGCAAGGGTTCAGGAATCATAACATCAAGTCCTGCTCCTCCTATTTTCTTATCCTTAAGGAATTCAACCAGTGCTTCTTGATCTAGGAGACCACCCCTGCTAGTATTGACCAGAATAGCTGTGGGTTTCATCAGACTGAAATGGAAATGATTTTATTTATTTGATTTCATTCAATAAACCCTCTTATTTTAGGTTTGTATAGGTTCGTTAAGTCTGCTTGAATTTTTGTGTTTCAATGTTCAATAATAAGCAGAATTTAAAATTCTCTCTAACACTACACCTTCCGTCATAATCGCAGCATCTCTTTAGTGGAGAATTTTCTTTTGCTCACTTACCTGAATTGTTTCCTTCCTATCAATTGTTCCGTATCTTTGGTCAGAGCACAGGTGACAAATATGAAGTCACTTTCAGCACATAGCGTGTCTAAAGGTACCAGCTGAGCCCCCAATGCTGTACCTACAAAAATCATAAACAAGTGAAAACAGTTGGCCTATGATTGACAAGAGTCAAAACAATGCTCCAAAAATAATTTTACAACATTTATCTACTTTCAAGCTACAAAAAACAAAAACCCCTCTTTGAAGCCTTTAAGGTCTATAACAGTTTTACGTTCTTTTGTTTTCATCTCAAATTTTAAGGAAAAAAGACTTTGATATAATATGCCTTATGCCCTAGCAGCCCTACCCATCTAAATTTAATTATTGAGTTGAATAATGAAAAAAATACTAAAAGAAAAAAAAAGTTGATACCTACGTCATTCATATTCCATTTGCTTACCCTCTTCTTTGACTCGTCGACTTGTGTACAAAATTTTCGACACTTTGAAAGCTTTCAATAGTTTGGCAGTTTCCAATCCAATGTTTCCCAAACCCACAATGCCCACCGTTGCTCCTTTCAAACCCATTATATTTGGACCGATGATATGGGTCTGTTTTAGAGCCCATTCTCCACTAAAATCACATCAGAAAAATGGAAATGGTATCCTTTTAGTTACTGTCGATTCAAGATATAATAATGGCATAGACATCGCTGGTGTTGTGGTTAAAGCACTTTACCATTTTGCCTAGTAAACGTTAGAGTGCTTGTTCGAATACCAACTGAGACATTTCAAATATACATAACTATGTTATTTACCTACCTTGTTATACATTTCCGGCCTTCTTGAAACCTCCTACTCACTGCTATTGCCAGACCTATGTTGTACTCAGCTACAGTATCAGATGAAATATGGCCCACGGATCCTACTCGGATACCTCTTGCCTTGATCTCATGTAACTCGAGATGATCATATCCCACTGAGAACGTGGTGATCACCTTTAGATTTTCTGGAAAGTAAAAGTACGAAGGACTTTAGAGAAGCTTCATATTCATATACCTACCTACCTACCTGTTCGTTTAGGTGTTTTAACTTTGTTTCGACTTGTGTACAAAATTTTCGACACTTTGAAAGCTTTCAATAGTTTGGCAGTTTCCAATCCAATGTTTCCCAAACCCACAATGCCCACCGTTGCTCCTTTCAAACCCATTATATTTGGACCGATGATATGGGTCTGTTTTAGAGCCCATTCTCCACTAAAATCACATCAGAAAAATGGAAATGGTATCCTTTTAGTTACTGTCGATTCAAGATATAATAATGGCATAGACATCGCTGGTGTTGTGGTTAAAGCACTTTACCATTTTGCCTAGTAAACGTTAGAGTGCTTGTTCGAATACCAACTGAGACATTTCAAATATACATAACTATGTTATTTACCTACCTTGTTATACATTTCCGGCCTTCTTGAAACCTCCTACTCACTGCTATTGCCAGACCTATGTTGTACTCAGCTACAGTATCGACTTTTCTCAAACTTTTTCCGACTTTTCTCAAATTGCAGGTTTGATATCATCACGTATCCAGCTAGTGAAGGTCAAATACCTCGCGATATATTTATAGAAAAACTCAGGGGCTGTTCCGCTTTACTGTGTACTTCTCGTGATCGGGTCGATAAACAAGTACTGGATGAGAGTGGGGGTAAGTGAAATCATGAGGAATTGGGCCTCTCCTATTAGGTCAGGCAAAAGATCTCCTGAATCACGAGATGGGTCTCTTTTTTGTTTAGGGTACCGATGCACAGAAGACTTTTTTGGGCTGGATTTGGACCAAATGTTTAGGAACCCATCTAAAAGACATGTTAACATAGAAACTGTTCTTGGAGTTTCCTTTCTAATAAGTTAGGTATCGGCGAGAACAAATTGCTGAAAACAAAGTTAAAACACCTAAACGAACAGGTAGGTAGGTAGGTATATGAATATGAAGCTTCTCTAAAGTCCTTCGTACTTTTACTTTCCAGAAAATCTAAAGGTGATCACCACGTGGTAGGTAGGTAGGTAGGTAGGTAGGTAGGTAGGTAGGTAGGTATATGAATATGAAGCTTCTCTAAAGTCCTTCGTACTTTTACTTTCCAGAAAATCTAAAGGTGATCACCACGTTCTCAGTGGGATATGATCATCTCGAGTTACATGAGATCAAGGCAAGAGGTATCCGAGTAGGATCCGTGGGCCATATTTCATCTGATACTGTAGCTGAGTACAACATAGGTCTGGCAATAGCAGTGAGTAGGAGGTTTCAAGAAGGCCGGAAATGTATAACAAGGTAGGTAAGATAACATAGTTATATTTGAAATGTCTCAGTTGGTATTCGAACAAGCACTCTAACGTTTACTAGGCAAAATGGTAAAGTGCTTTAACCACAACACCAGCTATGTATTGTATTAGTTTTTCTTAAAATTTAAAATGAGGAGGCAACTCTTTAACTATATGTTTTACATAATCATTTATTTTGCTTCTAGACCAGGCATGTTGTCAGAAAGTGAAGTTGAGGATGACCCCAACTCCCACGTGACACTACCCCAGACTTTATCGTCCCGTGGTAACATAGCTCAGTCAAAGTCTTCAGTCCGTCTGTTTGAACTTGGTCCTCGAATGACTCTGCAGGTAAGTCCCCTATGTGAACATGAAGTACAGTGACTACCTAAGGAAAAAAATATATTTCAAAAGTTTTTTTTAAAAATAAGACTCCAACCGCTGCAGCGGTTGATCAACCAATCCACCAAATGACAAAATAAAAGTTTTTTTTACTAAACGCTTGATTGTGACGCCCCCAATGCTGTACCTACAAAAATCATAAACAAGTGAAAACAGTTGGCCTATGATTGACAAGAGTCAAAACAATGCTCCAAAAATAATTTTACAACATTTATCTACTTTCAAGCTACAAAAAACAAAAACCCCTCTTTGAAGCCTTTAAGGTCTATAACAGTTTTACGTTCTTTTGTTTTCATCTCAAATTTTAAGGAAAAAAGACTTTGATATAATATGCCTTATGCCCTAGCAGCCCTACCCATCTAAATTTAATTATTGAGTTGAATAATTAAAAAAATACTAAAAGAAAAAAAAAGTTGATACCTACGTCATTCATATTCCATTTGCTTACCCTCTTCTTTGACTCGTCGACTTGTGTTAAAAACAATGCTCCAAAAATAATTTTACAACATTTACCCACTTTCAAGCTACAAAAAACAAAAACCCCTCTTTGAAGCCTTTAAGGTCTATAACAGTTTTACGTTCTTTTGTTTTCATCTCAAATTTTAAGGAAAAAAGACTTTGATATAATATGCCTTATGCCTTAGCAGCCCTACCCATCTAAATTTAATTATTGAGTTGAATAATGAAAAAAATACTAAAAGAAAAAAAAAGTTGATACCTACGTCATTCATATTCCATTTGCTTACCCTCTTCTTTGACTCGTCGACTTGTGTACAAAATTTTCGACACTTTGAAAGCTTTCAATAGTTTGGCAGTTTCCAATCCAATGTTTCCCAAACCCACAATGCCCACCGTTGCTCCTTTCAAACCCATTATATTTGGACCGATGATATGGGTCTGTTTTAGAGCCCATTCTCCACTAAAATCACATCAGAAAAATGGAAATGGTATCCTTTTAGTTACTGTCGATTCAAGATATAATAATGGCATAGACATCGCTGGTGTTGTGGTTAAAGCACTTTACCATTTTGCCTAGTAAACGTTAGAGTGCTTGTTCGAATACCAACTGAGACATTTCAAATATACATAACTATGTTATTTACCTACCTTGTTATACATTTCCGGCCTTCTTGAAACCTCCTACTCACTGCTATTGCCAGACCTATGTTGTACTCAGCTACAGTATCAGATGAAATATGGCCCACGGATCCTACTCGGATACCTCTTGCCTTGATCTCATGTAACTCGAGATGATCATATCCCACTGAGAACGTGGTGATCACCTTTAGATTTTCTGGAAAGTAAAAGTACGAAGGACTTTAGAGAAGCTTCATATTCATATACCTACCTACCTACCTGTTCGTTTAGGTGTTTTAACTTTGTTTTCAGCAATTTGTTCTCGCCGATACCTAACTTATTAGAAAGGAAACTCCAAGAACAGTTTCTATGTTAACATGTCTTTTAGATGGGTTCCTAAACATTTGGTCCAAATCCAGCCCAAAAAAGTCTTCTGTGCATCGGTACCCTAAACAAAAAAGAGACCCATCTCGTGATTCAGGAGATCTTTTGCCTGACCTAATAGGAGAGGCCCAATTCCTCATGATTTCACTTACCCCCACTCTCATCCAGTACTTGTTTATCGACCCGATCACGAGAAGTACACAGTAAAGCGGAACAGCCCCTGAGTTTTTCTATAAATATATCGCGAGGTATTTGACCTTCACTAGCTGGGTACGTGATGATATCAAACCTGCAATTTGAGAAAAGTCGGATTTCATTAAATTGAACTCCAAAGATGAAAACTAGATATATGTAGATTATTGGAATCATGGTGTTAATAACTGTGTAGGTTTGTAGGTACTTCCTAAGTTTATATTTACTCAAGGCTGAAGTATATTTGAAAATATTTGCCTTTTGCATTGTAGCTAAAAGTGTACATTTATGGAGGAAAAAATTGAGCAGGGAAGCGGATCTTACATTTCCCCCAGAATTTCAAAGGCAGGTACTCTTGAGTAGTCATCTCTGGTCAGGAACAATTTGGGTTTCGACATGATTTTAAAATTATGAAAAAAATAAAGAAGATGAAAAATAAAAGCCTTTTGAGTAGGTGTCTAGTACAACAGAATAGCTTTTCGAACGCTATATTGGCTCACTCTTACTCAAAAAATAGAAAGTAATTATGTATTGTATTAGTTTTTCTTAAAATTTAAAATGAGGAGACAACTCTTTAACTATATGTTTTACATTATCATTTATTTTGCTTCTAGACCAGGCATGTTGTCAGAAAGTGAAGTTGAGGATGACCCCAACTCCCACGTGACACTACCCCAGACTTTAAATGAAGTCAGAAAAATTGACCATTTTGTTATCTATGAGATGACGTTTTTCCTAAGAAATAAGAAACATCATGACTCAGACCATTAACGGTGTTTTAATGACACTTGCAGATAGAGTAGGTAATTAATAAAAATGTACTCTCTACCCTTCCCTTAAAGAAGAGTACCGAACTCAATACTTTTTCCAAATAAATTATCGTATGTGTAAATTTTACGGTATATTTTAATGAGTCTTTTCTTATGTCGTATTGACTCAATATTAGACGCAAGTATTGTGTCCCTTTTTGTCCATTTGTTGAGGAAACATATGTATGTACACCTAATAAAAAGTGGCCATACTGCCACGTAGAATGATCTCAAGAGAAAGAAAATTGACTTGGTGGATTATTTCGAAGAAAAACGCTGAGTAGGTACAATTGAGTTGATTTTATAATTCAAATATCATAGTTTCTCCCTTATATCCCCTGATGATATTCTCAGCCGATATTTCGCTTAATTTCTCTCGTAATGCCTTGGTTGCGGAACTTGTATGGGGCGTCAGAACTGAAATGAGAAGGGATGAAATTTTTTTTTGTTAGGTACTCTATCAGAGGCGATTTTGTTATCTTTAGCAAAATGTATAGGGGAAATTAACTCATATTATCAAAGTTTTGAAGCTTAGGCTAATGCTAGTAAAAATGGAGAAATTTTCCGCAAAAGGTAATTTTATTAGGTAACTGGTAACTCCAATGAAATACAGCTAAAATGATTTTGTTTTATCTAGAAAAATATACAGAGCGTTCGAAAAGTCTTGGAACCCCTGAATATTATTTGAATGGCAGACATTATCAAAGTTTTGAAGCTTAGGCTAATGCTAGTAAAAGTGGAGAAATTTTCCGCAAAAGGTAATTTTATTAGGTAACTCCAATGAAATATGTACAGCTAAAATGATTTTGTTTTATCTAGAAAAATATACAGAGCGTTCGAAAAGTCTTGGAACCCCTGAATATTTTTTGAATGGCAGAAGATGAGAAGCTGAAATTCGGGGTAGTGTTTTATCTTTTAAAATGCAACTTTTTGAAGTAGTCGCCAAATTTTGGCCGGAGCCAGGTTCAGCCCCAGGGGGGTCAATTGACTGGAAGTTTTTGTCAAAAAGTTCTTCGAAAAATTCTTCTAGGAAAGTAGTGAAGTCCTTAATTAGGCACTAGTTTCTATATTGCCAGCAGTCTCGAAGTTCAAATAGGTACAAACTTACCACAGTTATCTAATTGTACCAAAGGATGATCTGCAGGCAAGGGTTCAGGAATCATAACATCAAGTCCTGCGCCTCCTATTTTCTTATCCTTAAGGAATTCAACCAGTGCGCACTAGTTTCTATTTTGCCAGCAGTCTCGAAGTTCAAATAGGTACAAACTTACCACAGTTATCTAGTTGTACTAAAGGATGATCTGCAGGCAAGGGTTCAGGAATCATAACATCAAGTCCTGCTCCTCCTATTTTCTTATCCTTAAGGAATTCAACCAGTGCTTCTTGATCTAGGAGACCACCCCTGCTAGTATTGATTAGAATAGCTGTGGGTTTCATCAGACTGAAATGGAAATGATTTTATTTATTTGATTTCATTCAAGAAACCCTCTTATTTTAGGTTTGTTAAGTCTGCTTGAATTTTTGTGTTTCAATGTTCAATAATAGGCAGAATTTAAAATTCTCTCTAACACTACACCTTCCGTCATAATCGCAGCATCTCTTTAGTGGAGAATTTTCTTTTGCTCACTTACCTGAATTGTTTCCTTCCTATCAATTGTTCCGTATCTTTGGTCAGAGCACAGGTGACAAATATGAAGTCACTTTCAGCACATAGCGTGTCTAAAGGTACCAGCTGAGCCCCCAATGCTGTACCTACAAAAATCATAAACAAGTGAAAACAGTTGGCCTATGATTGACAAGAGTTAAAAACAATGCTCCAAAAATAATTTTACAACATTTTCCAATGTTCCCCAAACCCACAATTCCTACCGTTGCTCCTTTCAAACCAATTATATCCGAAATAATGGTTTGTGTCTGTTTTAGATCCCATTCTCCACTGAAATCATAAGGGGAAAAGAGGTGATTAAATATTTTATTAATTTATTAAATAGCCTTGTACCTTTGGGTTTTGACTCCCGTTTTTTTTTGGCCCTAAAAAGAACTCAAAAATATCCGAACCCTTCAGTGAGTTGTTGATCTCACTTGATAAAAATGCCCCAGTGGAGTTCTCGAAGGCCTTGAAATAATGGTTTGTGTCTGTTTTAGAGCCCATTCTCCACTGAAATCATAAGGGGAATAGAGGTGATTAAATATTTTATTAATTTATTAAATAGCCTTGTACCTTTGGGTTTTGACTCCCGTTTTTTTTTTGGTCCTAAAAAGAACTCAAAAATATCCGAACCCTTCAGTGAGTTGTTGATCTCACTTGATAAAAATGCCCCAGTGGAGTTCTCGAAGGCCTAGTGTTGTGGTACCTTTAAAGAAATCAGTAAATATGCTTTGTGAGTTGAATATTTCTGACAAATTTCATTCTTGCGGGGGAACAGACGAACTTTAACATTGTGCAAATTTTGCTGTTTTGCTGGGAATTTTGTATCCAAAGCGCGGGTTTGAATCTCAGCAAAGCTACTTAACCTTGTTTATACTTTGTGAGTTGAATATTTCTGACAAATTTCATTCTTGCGGGGGAACAGACGAACTCGAACATTGTGCAAATTTTGCTGTTTTGCTGGGAATTTTGTATCCAAAGCGCGGGTTTGAATCTCAGCAAAGCTACTTAACCTTGTTTATTTCAAATTTGACTCTGTACCACTGTATTTTTCAAACTTGACAACCACTATACTTACCTTGCTATCCAGTTGTGACGCTGTTGAAACCTCCTACTCACAGCTATTGCCAGACCTATGTTGTACTCAGCTACGGTATCAGATGATACAGGACCCACAGTTCCTACTCGAATTCCTCTAGACTTGATCTCATCCAGGTGGAGATGATCATGTCCCACCGAGAAAGTGGCGATCACTTTCAGGTTTTCTGGAACAAATATATTTATATACATAGAAAATTTTGATTCTTTCGTGGGAAAATTTCAGTTCTGACGCCACACAAGTGTAGTAGGTATTACACTACATATTCTGTGTCCATTTTATTAATTTTATTTTATGACAAATATGTTTCTCATAAAATAATACCTACTAACCACCGGGTCTATAGCAATAGTCTCTATTTAACTTCATGTTGATCAATATTTAAATGTTTTTCGATATTTGCGAGAACGTACCAATGAAGCAAAAACAGTTTCCATTAGATTTAGGTCTAGCTTCATAGTTTCTTTGGCGTCATCTGTTGACTGGCAACATAGTTATGGAGTCCCTGTCTCTCCAAAAGAGGGAAATCATTTTTGAACAGAACAAGTGAAATTCACTTACCCCCACTCCTATCTAGTACTTCTTTATCGACTTTTTGATGTGGATTACATAGCAGAGCGGAACAGCCTTTGAGTTTTTCTATAAATATATCGCGAGGCATTCGACCCTCACTAACCGGGTATGTGTCAATATCAAACCTGTAAGATCGGAAAAATGGAAGAAAATAGATTTAAGCGTATTTTCCTATCGGAAACGGAAACGATATTCCCTCTTCAGATTTCCTATGGTTTTTGTACAGATGCTATGACCAGCCACTCACTATCAGGTAGACCTGATAGGTACACCTGATATGTAGTCAGTGACTTGCCTAAGCATGTACGATTATAAAGTTTCACTAGTATTTCTTTCCCTGGAGTTTTTCTTATTAATTTAAAAATTGAAACGAATCTTACAGTCAGTGACTGGCCTAAGCATGTACGATTATAAAGTTTCACTAGTATTTCTTTCCCTGGAGTTTTTCTTATTAATTTAAAAATTGAAACGAATCTTACATTTCCTCCAGAATGTCATAAGCAGGTGATACTCTTGGATAGTCGTCTCTGGTCAGTAGCAGTTTTGGTTTCGACATGATTGTGAAAGCTCGGTAAAATGACGTTTTTCCAAATAACTGTTTAACCTGGGAAGAGGCAAGGAAGAAAAAAAAATATAAAATCTAGGGAGATCTTCATTCTTATACCCGCCACTCACAGACCTACTCGTAGGTCTGTTAGGCAGTCTGAGCGTGAGTTGCGGAAAAATCTTGAGACCTAGGTCTCAGACGGTCCAATGACGTTTTTCCAAATAACTGTTTAACCTGGGAAGAGGCAAGGAAAAAAAGTAAAAAAAAAAAAAAAATGATAATTAATAAAATCTAGGCAGATCTTCATTCTTATGCCCGCCACTCACAGACCTACTCGTAGGTCTGTTAGGCAGTCTGAGCGTGAGTTGCGGAAAAATCTTGAGACCTAGGTCTCAGACGGTCTGACGGACCTAGGTCTCAAGCTTTTCTCGCCACACACATTCCGGCTGTCTGTCAGACAAAATGAGCGTGATTGGCGGGCCTTAAAAAGCTGTGTTGTGTCTAGTTTGTAGGTACGTACGTAGGTGAGACTGTCTTAATAGAAGTTTGATGACGAAACTGTGAGTGAAATCTATCAGGTATACCTACTTTAGCAGGAAAATAAATGTTTTTCAAATATTCAGGTGAGTAGGTACTTACCTAATGGTACACACTACACACAAAGATTCCACTCCAATATAATGCCGATCAATGACGCTCAGGCAGACACAAGACTATCAAACAGTCAGAACGTGTGAGGCGGAAAAAGCTTCCGACCGAAGTCTGTCAGACCGTCTGATAGTCTTGTGTAGGTATAAACACTTATCACATTTTACTAACTACTGATGACTTGATTACTGATCAATCGCCTTGAGTAGAAAACAACTGAGTAGGTAGAGCTAGGTAGGTACTTGCCTGTGGGTTGATAAGTTTCCAAAACCTCATCACAATTCACACTTAGACCAGATAAAATATCAAAGCATTGTACTATTCTACTACATTGGCATAGGGTATGGTCCGAATTATTTCTGAATTATGTACATAACTAAATAAAATTACCTACGACATTAAACATTTATATAACTCCTCGTTCTCATCACTAGCTTATAGGGTGGATAAGTAGGTAGAGAAAGGCACATTATCATAGGTATTAGGTACCCAATAAAGGGGGTGAGTCATCATAAGTTGAGAACCACTGGCGCAAAATACCTCACGCCGAAAATTATGCGTCGTGTGAAATGTTTTGTTTTTCAAACTCCCGCCTAAAGTTTCGCTGGCCTTAAAAAGCTGTATTGTCTAGGTTGTAGGTACGTACGTAGGTGAGACTGTCTTAATAAAAGTTTGATGACTAAACTGTGAGTGAAATCTATCAGGTATACCTACTTTAGCAGGAAAATAAATGTTTTTCAAATATTCAGGTGAGTAGGTACTTACCTAATGGTACACACTACACACAAAGATTCGACTCCAATATAATGCCAATCAATGACGCTCAGGCAGACACAAGACTTATCAAACAGTCAGAACGTGTGAGGCGGAAAAAGCTTCCGATCGAAGTCTGAAGTCTGTCAGACCGTCTGATAGTCTTGTGTAAGTCTTGTGTAGGTATAAACACTTATCACATTTTACTAACTACTGATGACTTGATTACTGATAATAATAGACTCTTGAGTGGAAGGTAACCACTAGGCGAGGTTAACGCCGGAGGCGTTTTCTACCACCTAACCCTTAGAGCTCCATTACTATGTAATCACACTCTCAAATAAATGAGGATAAAATTCCATGCCTCGGCTGGGATCGAACCCACGCCCTCCTGTTTACGTCAACGTCTCAAATAAATGAGGATAAAATTCCATGCCTCGGCTGGGATCGAACCCACGCCCTCCTGTTTACCAGGCGAGCGTCTTGACCACTACGCTACCGAGGCAATAGAAAACATCAATCGCCTTGAGTAGAAAACAACTGAGTAGGTAGAGCTAGGTAGGTACTTGCCTGTGGGTTGATAAGTTTCCAAAACCTCATCACAATTCACACTTAGACCAGATAAAATATCAAAGCATTGTACTATTCTACTACATTGGCATAGGGTATGGTCCGAATTATTTCTGAATTAGGTACATACCTAAATAAAATTACGACATTTATATAACTCCTCGTTCTCATCACTAGCTTATAGGGTGGATAAGTAGGTAGAGAAAGGCACATTATCATAGGTATTAGGTACCCAATAAAGGGGGAGGTGAGTCATCATAAGTTGAGAACCACTGGTGCAAAATACCTCACGCCGAAAATTATGCGTCGTGTGAAATGTTTTGTTTTTCAAACTCCCGCCTAAAGTTTCTGATTTATCGACCAATCAGAAAACTCCAAGAAGTTAGTGTGCCCCTAGCGGCTGTTCTTGCATCTACGAAAGCTGTTCTCTTTTCTTTTCTCTTTATTTATGGAAAAAATTGTATTGAAACACAGAAAACTCAGAAAAGTAATTTAAAAAAAATTGTATTTTGAAGCTGTGAACTTGAAAATATCTTCACCCATTACGGACTTCTCTCTCCACTGTCAACTTTGAAATATTTGAAATTGATTTACTCTTACCTTCACGAGAAAGCACAGGAATAGTCTGTAAGATCAAAGCTTGACCCAGCACAGATTTAGCCGTCTTTCACAAGTACTTAGGTACCTACCTACCCACCACCACAAAAGATGAACGTAAGTAAATACCTACTATTAAATCTTAATTTGGAAAGACTTTCAGGTACCAATAGTCTTGAACCTTGACGAGAAAATGAAGAAATTCCATGTGAATTTTGAACGATCAGTAAAAGCTTTTCTGAACTTTTTCAATCACAAAAATTTAGTAACAAGTAACAACTGAACAAAGCAAGGTAGGTGTTTGTGATTGCAATATTTACCTATGTGAACATAGCACTGATTTTTTTTAATCAGCTGATTATCCCCACTACAAGATTGTTACCCCCTCTCTCTAAATTTCTATTTACGGTTAAGTGTTAAGTAAAATACAACAAATATGGACTTATGAGAAAATGAAGAAATTCCATGTGAATTTTGAATGATCAGTAAAAGCTTTTCTGAACTTTTTCAATCACAAAAATTTAGTAACAAGTAACAACACTAACAACTGAACAAAGCAAGGTAGGTGTTTGTGATTGCAATATTTACCTATGTGAACATAGCACACTGACAAATTTCTTGGCAATCTAAAGGTGGCTACTCTCATTTCACATCTGCAATGGATGGAAGGGACATCAGTGCCGTATGGCTGGGTCCACAAAGAGAGTTTAAACTCTGTGAAAGTTAAACAGAAAGATAGTTTAAACTCTGTGAATGTTAAACAGAGTTCAAGCTCACTTTCTGGACCCAAGGGTCAGTCCATGAAAGTAAGGAATAGGTAACAATTAAACTGGAACAGCTATAGTATACAAATACAGGGTGTATCACAAAGCTATGTCAAGCCAAAAATGGCAAATAGTACAGGTCAAAAGCTACAAAAAGTTCCCCGGACATTTTTTTCAAAATCCTCAAAATAACAGAGATATCCGCCATTTTGTGTTTTTTTCAGGTACCCTGACCTTGCTCCAAACATTTGACCATGGCACAAAATATGTTAAAGCTAGAAAGAAACTAATTACATCTGTAGACAGAAGACAATATTATCTCTCTTTTGAGACCAATTTCATTTCTAAAAATTAAGATCCATTCACACAGATCCATGGCTGTTGCAGTGCGCAATTTTGATTTTTTTTTTTTTTTTAATTTGAGTGACATTTTTTGTTAACCCCTGTATCTTTGGTTCAAATTGAATCACAGGATGGCAAAAAATCTAAAACTGCTCCATGTTCTAACATTCAATATTTATTAGACTTGAAGTAATTATCTTGAACGGCCATGAAATGGCAGGGTTTTGAATGTAAAAAACCATAGCCCTTGACCTGTACTATTCGCCATTTTCAGCTTGACATAGCTTTGTGATACACCCTGTATACACCAAGATTGGGTCCTCTTCATTACATGTAGGTATCAATTTCTCCCACATTAGAATTGGGGCATTTTATTTAACACTTAACCATTAACCAAAGTTTGGTTTAGTCAGGGTCACTACCTCCCCTCACATAGAAGTGTGTTTATGACGTGAGGGGCATTAACCATTTTTTTAGGTGTATGTTTCCCCTCTTGCCATACTAAACCAAGCTCTGGACTTCGGTTTACGATAGTTGCCATTTTTTCTCGGTTAATGTGAAAAGCTGATTTTTTTTAATCAGCTGATTATCCCCACTACAAGATTGTTACCCCTCTCTCTAAATTTCTATTTACGGTTAAGTGTTAAATAAAATACAACAAATATGGACTTATATGGGTGAAAAAAAAAAAAAAAAAAATCCTTCATAGTAAGGGTAGATATTATAAATATGTACATAGTTATTGTTATAGAGATTATGTAGGTAGTTTTTAAACCATAAATTAGTTTTTTGGTTAATATCAATATGCCTAGCTGACGATTATCTAGAATCTAGACACTAGTGCTATCACAGACAGTCGTCATAATGAAAATAATAATGAACTTTCGTTCTGTTTGTTTCATCTAGTCAAAATGAGATGTCATAAAGGGATTTCCGTTGTTTGGTATGAAATATGAACTTCATGCAGATGTTAGTCTGCTTATGAATCCATCAGTTTCTAAGTCGTCAACTTTCTGCATAAATAAGTAATATGGCATTCTTGACTAATTCAACACAACATAATGAATTTTATGAAAAAGAAATTAAAATTTCGAATTCCAACGAAGAGACAGAACATAATAACAATGAGAAAAGAATTCTGAACATTTCTTGCCGTTTGAAAAATCAAAACATTTCAAGTTGCAAAAAATAAAAATAAAATAAAAACAACTATGTAAATTCTAAAGCTACCTTAGCCCGAACTTTCTCTTCTCGTGCACCTTTCTTGTGCAAGAGCTATTTTGTGCAAACAGTTACAAAAATACCTTTGGTGAAATGGTAATGGTTGAAAGTTTTTCTCTCCTATTTTGAATTTCATTATTTATTTATTTATTTGTAAAAATAAAAAGTTCAGAAACAGAAATGAAATTCTCCATTTATGACAACGCTTGAGAGTACGAGTAGGTAGGTACCTTTGAAAGGGTAAACTAGCTCAAAAGTCTCAAAACGTACATGCATTCAAAATTACATATAATTTCTATTTACGGTTAAGTGTTAAATAAAATACAACAAATATGGACTTATATGGGTGAAAAAAAAAAAAAAAATCCTTCATACCAAATTTTAAATTCCCATTTCAGGCTTCATTCAACTCATCCATGGATGATGAAGATGATGATTTTGATTTCTACAGCAATCCTGCTGCTCAGTATAATAAAATTAAAGAACAAAAAGAAAAAGAAGCTGCAGCAAAGAGGAAATTGTTGGAACAAAAGTTTGATGATGAAGAATTTATGAATGAAAGCCTTTCATTGGAAGAAGAGTCTGGAAAAGATAATCCTGCAAGTGAGCAAAACACAAAGGATAACATCCCTCCTGTTGTAGTAGTTGATAATATTATAGAAATTACTGATTCTCAGAGTCCTAAAAATTACACAGAAGAAAGTTATGAAGAAGAAAAAATTTCAAGCAACAGGAGAACAACAAGAAGTTCCACGCGAAGGAGAGGGAGGGGAAGAGGAAGTAAAAGCACCTCTATATTCTCTGGGGGTTTAGTAAACAAACGAAATTCAAGAAAAACTAGTCTAGATAAAGGCATAGAAAGACTTGAAGAAGTAGCTAGCAAATTAAAAGCTGTTAGAAATAATAATGTACCCATAGTGTTGAATGACTCACCTGTACTTTTAGATTCTGATAACGAATGTGATGACAGTGAAGAGATTGTCAATGTAAAAGTTGTATGGAGACATGGAGAGCCACATTCGTTTCCCATAATGAAGAAAAAAGATCTTGGCTCCATATATGAATTCTTTGCCAAACAAGAAAATGTAAGTATTCAAAATATTCTTCTCAGTAAAAACGAAAAGGTTTTGTCACCTCATAGCACACCACTGTCAATAGAATATAAGGTTACAGATATTTTGGAAGGAGGTATTCTTCAAAATGGTATACAGAAACCTAGCAATAATCAACATGATAAAGATTGCATAGAGGTAAAAGTTCAACAGAAAAATGTAAAGAAGCCCCTACTCATTCAACTGCACAAGTCAAATGACATGAATATCTTTGCTAAAAAAGTTGCATCTGAGCTGGGTATTGATGTCTCAAAACTCAAGTTCACTTTTGATGGGGATACATTAGATTTAGAGGAAACAGTAGAGAGTTTAGATTTAGATGGAGGAGAATGTTTTGATTTAGTAATACTAAGTTAGGTTTTTCATGTGTCTGAGTGTCTTTCTTGAAATACTATTTTTTAATAAAACTACCTACCTCCAAACATTCCCATGTAACTTGTCTTGCATTGATACAATTTATTATTATTTTAATAAATGGGAAAAAAAATAAAACTACCTACCTCCAAACATTCCCATGTAACTTGTCTTGCATTGATACAATTTATTATTATTTTAATAAATGGGAAAAAATTCAACTTTAGAATATTATGAATTAGGTCGTAGGTACTTGGGAACACAAACGGACGTACTGTACTTTTAAAATTTGAACATAGGAACTTTCGAAGCTTAAAGGTCATACCTATTAGTAATCATACTGGTATAGCACGCAAGAGATTTGAGTTCTATTCCCAACGAGGAGCGTTTTTTTTTTTTTTTTAGGCTTTGTGCTCAGCTTTGAATAGCTTGCTAGTATCGAGTAGCGGCGTGTGGTGCCATTATGGCCAAAATTAATTAATGCCTATTGTAAAATGATTTGTACATAATTATGGAAAAGTCTTATTAAATATACAACTGGAGGGGTGAAAAAACTGTTCCCGAGGTGTTACATATCTTTGTTAGTTTTAAATTTAACTTCTATTCCTATCCATGCCCCTAATTTTGGATTTTGCTGCAAATAAAGCTAATTTCCCTGAATTAACACTAAAATGGATTTTTCCTTTCTGGTGGATTAATTTTATTATAGTTCGTAAGCTTTGTTAGTACTTAATAATTACTAGATACCCATGCTTAAAAATCTGGTTGAAATCTATTTTCTACTCGAAATGGAATAATACGGTAGGTACGTCCGTTTTTTATTGCATTTTAGATACCCATGCTTAAAAATCTGGTTGAAATCTATTTTCTACTCGAAATGGAATAATACGGTAGGTACGTCCGTTTTTTATTGCATTTTTTATGTTCATATTCAGTGTTATGCATAGTCGTATATTCTTGATGACCTCAAAATTATCTTAGTCAAATCCTTTACATCGTAAAGTTTACGACATAGGTGACTTTTAAATGAGAATACACCCTTTATGGTCATTTTCGTCGTAAATACTCAATGTAGTGTTTGCTGAAACTTTTTGCCTAGACTGAAGTAGGATTTACTAACAAAAGGGTAGGTACCTTTTTTGAAGTATTAATGGAAACGGGTAAATGGTATTGTTTTATGCTGTTTCAAGCACTTTTAATTCCTGTCCAAGTCCTATATTTCTTTGGGCTGCCAGAGATTTATTCAATTCGTGATTTTTGAAAGGATTTGGTGGTGTACTTTGGAAATTTTAATGTAGGTAGTTATAGTTACATATTTCAGAATAATCTTTTGTTACGAGTGTAAAAACTTTACTATTTGTACGTAGAGGTACATTTATTAGAAAGTATGTGTGCCCTTAAAGTCCTGCCAACTTTCTTGTTTTTTTTTTTTTTTTTTTTTTTTTGGCGCTTTAAAACTTTCTTGGTTTTGGAGAGAGAGAACACTAACTTTATGAGCAACTAGCTGAATTCCGTCGCTTCGCTCCGGAATGCCGCTAGTTTATCCCGAGGCATGGCCAAACTTGTAAAAAAAGCCATGGCCGGACTTGTAGAAAATAATAAAAAATACGGTCGCGCTGCGCGCTCCCTATTAGCTGCACAGTTATCAAACTAAAAACATAAACGAAACTCAAATATTAGGCGAGCGAGGAAAAGTTTTCTCTCCCGCAGTCTCTGCACCCGGTATTTCTTATGGTGTGCATAAAAAATTGATCATATCTCAGGATCGGTTTAGATTTTCGCAAAATCCTTTCTTATTGCACACCTAGACCATAAAAGCGAAATTAGGCGAGCGAGGAAAAGTTTTCTCTCCCGCAGTCTCTGCTTCCTGTGTATTTCTTATGGAGATTTTAGCGATCAAATTGATCATATCTCATGATCGGTTTAGATTTTCGCAAAATCCTTTCTTATTGCACACCTAGACCATAAAAGGAATATTCCTACCAACGATCACACACAATAACTTATGTACTTAACTCTTACATTACTTCCTGATAACTGTTTCAGTCACAAAAGAGCGACCTTCCATATCTAGAATAAAAACTCCGGGAATTTCTAAAACTCGGCAGCAGACCAAGTCTGGCCATGGCCCCAATATGTCGTTTGGAGACGGCGAAATTTCTTCCCTGGGAAAAGCGCCGTGGTGCCCAACCGTTTTGTAATAATGAGCCTAAAATAGAATTCCGTCATCTTGTTAGTAAACCAACCTGAGTATTGTAGAGGTTGGCGTGGTGAACTTCGGATCAGGTTGGTGGCTCGAGTCTTGATAATCTAACAAGGTGTATTGATTGGGAAACGACATTTGTGTGACAAACATTCGTGCTTAACACAGTTAAAATCCTTTTGTTTCTGTCATTGAGTATTGTAGAGGTTAGCGTGGTGAACTTCGGATCAGGTTGGTGGCTCGAGTCTTGAAAATCTAACAAGGTGTATTGATTGGGAAACGACATTTGTGTGACAAACATTCGTGCTTAACACAGTTAAAATCCTTTTGTTTCTGTCATGTTGTTAGTCATACATTGAAGTGGGTATTTTCTTCTTTATTCCTCAATCGTGATCTCTGTATTTATTGTACATTTAATTTTATATTGTACATTTTATATTATACATGTAATTTTATACAAACTATCATATTGGATATTATTATCAGTGCAAAATAGCAAATTGTTTTACTACTTCATCCCTAAAATTACAAAGACATTCAAATGATCTTTTTCACTTACCGTAGTATCGTTTATTATTGTTCGATAGTCGTGCTAGTTCATTCATAACTTCGTCTATATCTCTGGAAGCAGAGTTTTGCATTACAGGCATGGTAAACTCGTCGTTGAGTGGATTTTCACCCATGTAACTTCTTTTGCTTTGGCTTTTACTATGAATTTATGCAATTCAAATTTTGTTCATTGTTTTGTATTTCTTCATTTTTCCAGTTTTCTATTGTATCGTATAATTTATTTAAAAAAGTTATGGAGGTATAGGTATCTACCTACTAAGTATGTAGGTCTAATAGAAAGTTGAAAAGAACAATGGGCGCTCTTCTTCCAACATAAACTTTAAAGTGACGAACTTTTTTTTTATGATTTATAAAAAGGAAGAATATAGGAGAACCTATAATAATACCTAGCAAATATTTTCATTCTAACTCTTGAGAATTTCATGGGAAAGAGCAGGTACAAATATTTCAAGTAAGTGGCAAATTTTCATTTTACTTTTATTAGGTAGCATACCTACCTACTCAACCTGCAACCCAAAATGTGTAGGTACCTACATGTTAAAGAAGAAGAAAGAAATAACCAATAAAAAAATATATATATATCCAATACGTTCAGTCCCAGTTCTCAATTCACTGGATTTATTGCTGAGGGGACTGGGGTACCTTAAAACACCCTGTACCTACCAGAGGCACAATCAAACACCACAATTTTCCAACCTCCCACGGAACTTTTTTATTGTTGTGAAATAATAAGAAATGTCATCATCATTATCGAATAGGAACGCCGTTCGGTAGAGATAAGTCACGCTCTATATGAAAAATATGTTGAAGAAATAAGAAATGAATTGAATCGTAAAAAAAAAACATGTCAAATACAGGACACAGTTTCAGGTTTCTCGCTGATGAAAGTTATATATAAACTTGATAACAAAATATTGGAAAGGTCGAAGTTGAGGGAATTTTTTCTATGGACCTTCGTTCGTTTGTGATTTTATCTACTCTCATGTCAAATACAGGACACAGTTTCAGGTTTCTCGCTGATGAAAGTTATAAACTTGATAACAAAATATTGGAAAGGTCGAAGTTGAGGGAATTTTTTCTATGGACCTTCGTTCGTTTGTGATTTTATCTACTCTTAAATATGGCATACCCCTAAGGAAAGAAATAATTCAAAGGATCTTCTCTTACTACGCTTACCTACTCCTTTCTTATAGTGTAGGAGTGTACTACTTTCCTAGGTAATTGTTTCAATTCATTGACTTTCCTGTGTCCATTTTGCTCTCTGGTAGGTAACAATGAAAAGTTCATGAAAAAATCACTCGAGTAAATTTTGAAAAATATAAATAAGTTTATTTAAAATAACTTGAAGTACCTACAGAGAAAGTCACGCCGAAAAGCGCTACCTACTCCTTTCTTATAGTGTAGGTAATTGTTTCAATTCATTGACTTTCCTGTGTCCATTTTGCTCTCTGGTAGGTAACAATCAAAAGTTCATGATAAAATCACTCGAGTAAATTTTGAAAAATATAAATAAGTTTATTTAAAATAACTTGAAGTACCTACAGAGAAAGTCACGCCGAAAAGCGTTTATTTATTTTTAAAAGGTATCAATGAAATGTAAATTTAACAAAAAAATAAAGAATTAGAAGAGAAATTATTGTTCTATTTTGAAATGAACTGGAGGAAACTCTATTGCTAGCGAGGTTCTTCATATTGTCATCAAACTGTTCAGTTCTAAAGAAAACCTCGGTGGCCTGCTTGGGTTTGTTTATGTTTCCCAAGCTCTTGTAGTCTTCCTCCGAGGATACGTCCTCCACCTTTGACAGCTGAAAACAGGAACAATTCAAACAAGTTCATTGGTGGTAAAGGTGTTGTTTTCTAAAGGTGTACCCAAACATGCCATCGACTATGGACACACCTTAATGACTATTATTATTATTATTTTTTTTTTTTTTAGGTTTGGTGGTATTTTGGTGGTAAGGGTAGATATTATAAATATGTACATAGTTATTGTTATAGAGATTATGTAGGTAGTTTTTAAACCATAAATTAGTTTTTTGGTTAATATCAATATGCCTAGCTGACGATTATCTAGAATCTAGACACTAGTGCTATCACAGACAGTCGTCATAATGAAAATAATAATGAACTTTCGTTCTGTTTGTTTCATCTAGTCAAAATGAGATGTCATAAAGGGATTTCCGTTGTTTGGTATGAAATATGAACTTCATGCAGATGTTAGTCTGCTTATGAATCCATCAGTTTCTAAGTCGTCAACTTTCTGCATAAATAAGTAATATGGCATTCTTGACTAATTCAACACAACATAATGAATTTTATGAAAAAGAAATTAAAATTTCGAATTCCAACGAAGAGACAGAACATAATAACAATGAGAAAAGAATTCTGAACATTTCTTGCCGTTTGAAAAATCAAAACATTTCAAGTTGCAAAAAATAAAAATAAAATAAAAACAACTATGTAAATTCTAAAGCTACCTTAGCCCGAACTTTCTCTTCTCGTGCACCTTTCTTGTGCAAGAGCTATTTTGTGCAAACAGTTACAAAAATACCTTTGGTGAAATGGTAATGGTTGAAAGTTTTTCTCTCCTATTTTGAATTTCATTATTTATTTATTTATTTGTAAAAATAAAAAGTTCAGAAACAGAAATGAAATTCTCCATTTATGACAACGCTTGAGAGTACGAGTAGGTAGGTACCTTTGAAAGGGTAAACTAGCTCAAAAGTCTCAAAACGTACATGCATTCAAAATTACATATTTACGATACAACACATCCAGATAAAAGAAAAAGGGAGAGGGGAGTAGATATTCATTATTTTTTTTATCACGAAAAAAAAAAAAAAATAATAATAATAATAA
The DNA here is from genome assembly GCF_000475195.1 of Diaphorina citri. Taxonomy (NCBI): domain Eukaryota; kingdom Metazoa; phylum Arthropoda; class Insecta; order Hemiptera; family Psyllidae; genus Diaphorina; species Diaphorina citri. Next base: position 49,298 of record NW_007377836.1, read on the forward strand.
AGATTTAAAAATTAAATAATAATACTAATATTCTAATCTATAGCACAACAGAGACAGAAACGGAGTTTACAAACATAATATGGAGGTAGCATATTGTAAGTAGCAAGGGGGATAATAAGAAAAATTTGTTTGATTAGGTACATCTGAAATGTTTACAATGGCAGTACTTGTTGCAATACGGTTTGAGATACGAACTATCCGAACTCTGTCCTTAAAGGTACTTATTTGCACTAGATAGGTAAGCTCCTAGACCCAAGAATTGGTGAAGTTAAGAGCAAATCAAATATTTGGAGACAAAAGACCGTCCCATGTATATTAAGTAGATACCTAGGAACTTTAGGAAGGCATACTTAATTAAGTTTTACAGCTTCTAGGTTTCTACACTGTATTACCCCATGCTCTGTCATACATAGAATATCTGTACCACGTCTAAAGCATTCTTCAGATAAGATACTGGAGTTGGAAAATTCTTTGAATTTTAAGAGAGGAATAGAAATACCTACACAAAATACGCCTTTCTACCTTTTATGGGCTTTCTTTGTACGTTTGCCTTTTGAGATGGAACAGTTTTGTTAAAAAGGTATTAGTGATGCTTTTTACTTTTTTTCCTAGAAAGTTGTATTTACTTGAGAGAGAGAAAAAAAAAAAAAAAATTCACAAATGCAAATGTATTATCCTATGCTCTGTCATACATAGAATATCTGTACCACGTCTAAAGCATTCTTCAGATAAGATACTATAGTTGGAAAATTCTTTGAATTTTAAGAGAGGAATAGAAATACCTACACAAAATACGTCTTTCTACCTTTTATGGGCTTTCTTTGTACGTTTGCCCTTTGAGATGGAGCAGTTTTGTTAAAAAGGTATTAGTGATGCTTTTTACTTTTTCCCCTAGAAAGTTGTATTTACTTGAGATGAAAAAAAAAATCACAAATGCAGCATCTTATGAAAGTCTATTACTATTCTATTTCGGTTATGATTGCATTATAAAGATGAAAGATGTAAGGGATGAAAGATGAGATTATGTAGGCGGAGGTACCTACACTAGAAACTAGAATTCACTACAACAAAATAATTACAACACATAGGTAAACCATGTTTGTTTGAAAGATCCTATGAATGAAAGTCAAATGGTTTTATGTGGGGTTGTGAAGAGGTGCATACTTTTAAGTCGTAGGATGTTATAGTCAAATGAAAGAATACTGGCATTATAAAGATGAAAGATGAGATTATGTAGGCGGAGGTACCTACACTAGAAACTAGAATTCACTACAACAAAATATTTACAACACATAGGTAAACCATGTTTATTTGAAAGATCCTATGAATGAAAGTCAAATGGTTTTATGTGGGGTTTCGAAGAGGTGCATACTTTTAAGTCGTAGGATGTTATAGTCAAATGAGAGAATACTGCTGGGGATGCTGTTTTTTTTTCCTTTTTTTTTTTAATGGGACTTTCCCCAGTAACCACCATTTGACTTCTTTAATTTAAGATTGAAATATTGATACATAACTATAACAGGGAAAAGAATACTGCTGGGGATGCTGTTTTTTTTTTCCTTTTTTTTTAATGGGACTTTCCCCAGTAACCACCATTTGACTTCTTTAATTTAAGATTGAAATATTGATACATAACTATAACAGGGAAGAGAATACTGCTGGGGATGCTGTTTTTTCTTCCTTTTTTTTAAATGGGACTTTCCCCAGTAACCACCATTTGACTTCTTTAAATTAAGATTGAAATATTGATACATAACTATAACAGGGAATATAGGTAATAGATTGGAAACTAGATAGAAGAAATGTTTATTTATAAGTAGGTACCTAAAGATGCTGACATTGAAATGAAGAAACACACAGAGATAGACAGCACAACATTTAGATAATAACAACGATCACACACAATAACTTATGTACTTAACTCTTACATTACTTCCTGATAAATGTTTCAGTCACAAAAGAGCGACCTTCCATATCTAGAATAAAAACTCCGGGAATTTCTAAAACTCGGCAGCAGACCAAGTCTGGCCATGGCCCCAATATGTCGTTTGGAGACGGCGAAATTTCTTCCCTGGGAAAAGCGCCGTGGTGCCCAACCGTTTTGTAATAATGAGCCTAAAATAGAATTCCGTCATCTTGTTAGTAAACCAACCTGAGTATTGTAGAGGTTGGCGTGGTGAACTTCGGATCAGGTTGGTGGCTCGAGTCTTGATAATCTAACAAGGTGTATTGATTGGGAAACGACATTTGTGTGACAAACATTCGTGCTTAACACAGTTAAAATCCTTTTGTTTCTGTCATGTCGTTAGTCATACATTGAAGTGGGTATTTTCTTCTTTATTCCTCAATCGTGATCACTGTATTTATAATTGTACATTTAATTTTATACAGAATATTATATATATTGTATATTATTATCAGTGCAAAATAGCAAATTGTTTTACTACTTCATCCCTAAAATTAAAAAGACATTCAAATGATCTTCTTCACTTACCGTAGTATCGTTTATTATTGTTTGATAGTCGTGCTAGTTCATTCATAACTTCGTCTACATCTCTGGAAGCAGAGTTTTGCATTACAGGCATGGTAAACTCGTCGTTGAGTGGATTTTCACCCATGTAACTTCTTTTGCTTTGGCTTTGTTCATTCTGTTCTTCGGTGGATACGTCCTCTTCTGATCCTTCTTCAATCGACTTCGGAACATCTGAAATCATGTTGTTTACGAGATAATATAGGTACTGGAAACAGGTAGCTTATTTTGAGTTACTAATTAATATTGTCTTTTGGAATATGCATAAGTAAGTAAATTATACAGCAGGGGTTTCCAACTTCCATGTGTATGCGGGCCACATGCTAAATTGGGAGGTACTTCGCGGGTCACATATGTACATAGGGGAGCACCCCCATCCTCCCCCCAACTTTTCAGAAATGCAGTCTGATCGAATTTTGAGCGCCGCAGGCGAAATTTTTCAAAAAGTATTTGAAGATTTTTGCCTTTTTTACATTTAGGTAAGTTTTGTACAAATCCCAAAAAGCTTCGCGGGCCACGAAAATAGTCTGGCGAGCCACATGTGGCCCGTGGGCCGCTAGTTGAAAACCCCTGTTATACAATTTCAAATTTTCTCTATTGAAAAATGAGTATTATGTGCATAAATGAACAATTAAAAGACCCTTGAGTTTCAATAAAAGAAAACCTCTTACCTCTGATGTTGATTTTAGCCGGTGAACTTGCTTCCTTCAGGAGAGCTGCTACATATCGTTTCTGAGGGTTTCCAGCTTCCACGTGTATGCGGGCCACATGCTAAATTGGGAGGTACTTCGCGGGCCACATATGTACATAGGGGAGCACCCCCTCCTCCCTCAAACTTTTTCAGAAATGCAGTCCGATCGAGTTTTGAGCGCCGTAGGCGAAATTTTTCAAAAAGTATTTGAAGATTTTTGCCTTTTTTTACATTTAGGTAAGTTTTGTACAAATCCCAAAAAGCTTCGCGGGCCACGAAAATGGTCTGGCGAGCCACATGTGGCCCGCAGGCCGCTAGTTGGAAACCCCTGTTATATAGTTTCAAATTTTCTCTATTGAAAAATGAGTATTATGTGCATAAATGAACTATTAAAAGACCCTTGGGTTTCAATAAAAGAAAACCTCTTACCTCTGATGTTGATTTTAGCCGGTGAACTTGCTTCCTTCAGGAGAGCTGCTACATATCGTTTCTGTATATCGTAATCATCTGAATCTTGTAGTGATTCTTCTGAGTCATAAGATTTCTTATCTCCGGAAGGAATCACATCTCGTTCAATGAATGGTATATTTCGCGTTGTTGCGGATGCTGATATCTTGTGTCCCAGAAATGGTCGTTTATTAACGAAATATGACAAGTAAGGTCTTGGTCTTGGGTTGTAATAGTAGTCTTGAGCAGAGCTGTCATCAGCATTTAGATTATTATAGTCCTCATTATGGTCTGCTGGATCTCTTTTATTCTGGGAATCTGATTTGGGCATCAGTCCATTTTTCGCCAAAATCGATAATCCTCTCTTATTTGATTGTCCATTATTAGGACATTTGTTCAAGTAACCATTTCTGGCTAAAGCCTCAAGACCGGCCCTTTTGCCTTGCTTTCCATTTATGCTCTTTAATAGTCCGTTTCTAGCCATAGCTTCTACTCCGGCTCTTTTACCCTGATCTGAAGTTCTACCCAAGTATCCATCTCTTGCCAACGCCTGGACACTTCTTTTTCCACCAGCTTTGGAAAGTGTTTTCGATGGATATGATTTTTGCCCTGTCATATCTTTTTCGTCCTTCATTTGCTGCTTTTCTTTTCTTACGCTTGCTTCTTGGATTGCTTTTCTTAGATCTTCAGCAAATACCATACCGTCCATAAGACCATGTCCACGTTTTTCGTTGTAATTATTCAAAACTTTGTCTCTCAAATCCTCTCCAAAAACTATCCCATCCATGAGACTATAGCTACGCTTTCCATAACCTTCCAAGAGGTCTTCATTTCTTAAATCTTCACCTAGTATCATTTGATCCATGAGAGAATTGAATCCACGTTTGTCTTCATCTGGAGGGTTCTGAAGATATCTCCTCATGTCCTCTCCAAAAATTAAACCATCAACTCCATAAGATCTCTTACCGTTCCTTAACAAGGGATAGGGTAATTTGTTGCGTTTTTCTTCGTCCATTGTAGATTCATAAGGATTGAACCTTCTGAAATCTTCTCCAAACACCATTCCGTCCACACCGTAGCTCTTCTTGTCTCTGTTGTTTCCTAGAAGAACTCCCATATCTTCTGAAAAGTTTGAATCGTACTTCTTGTCTGAATTACTCTGTAGGTACTGTCTCATGTCTTCACCAAATATCATTCCATCCAGGAGACTGCGTTTGTCTTGACCATAAGATCTGTGTCCAGATTTGGCTAGTACAGTTCCTATGTATCTTTTTTCTTCTTCCGGAAGATCCAGCTTTTGGAATACATGGAATGGATGAACAAACTTTTTGCTCTGTGGCTGGTAGTACACTGGCGGTTTGACATTTTTGATCAAAGAAGCCACGTATCTTTTGCCAGGTATTAGACCGTCTCTTGCCAATGAACTCAAGTGTCTTTTTGAGAAAACATAGTCACCATAGTCTGAGGGAGTGTCATTCGCCTGAAACAGAGAATGATGAAGACACATTGCTTAAATTTCTAGATGATGTTATTTTTCTAATCAGTTTCAATTTCAAACAAAAATGGATGTGATTTTTTTTTTTTGAAAACTTTCATGAATAAACATTTTTTCTTTAAAAAAAAAAAAAAAAAAAAAAAAGTAAGATTCCGTAATGGGTATAAAATTTTACGTCTTGGTTTCATGGTTTGGATATAAACTTCGAAGGGTTTTCAAGGTTTTTCTGCACTTTTTCATTTCATTATACAGCTGGTTTAGTGAAATTTTGTGGGTCTGTGTCATAGCACATCCCGCAGAATATCCTTTCAGTTTCCCGTTAGTGTGATATCTCTTGTTATACTATTACCACAACGACTCTTGTGGTGTAATTTATTAATTCGGACCTTAATCTTAATCCCTTATAATTTGGCCATAAGGAGACAAAACTCCCCAATATACATAGGTAATTATGTATTTTACACGTTTCTTATTTTCAAAGCACCAACAATTTATTGTGTATAACAATTTTACTGTTTTAGGTGCAAGGGAAGCTCAACTTTATTTACCTACAACAACTCTGAAACAAAATCTGACGATCTTCCTACGCAGAAGTGAAATGTATGATTCTGTCATATTATACATCAGTAAGTATATATAGGTACTTAGTGTAACAATTTTACTGTTTTAGGTGCAAGGGAAGCTCAACTTTATTTACCTACAACAACCCTGAAACAAAATCTGACGATCTTCCTACGCAGAAGTGAAATGTATGATTCTGTCATATTATACATCAGTAAGTATATATACCTATTCATGCAGCATTATTCTTCTCACGTCAGAAATTTGTGTTGATACCTACATCTTGAACTCTCATATCTCATCTCCTACTCAGAATTTATTGTCTCTCCCAAATCTTATCTCTCATTAGGTTTTCCTATTTGAATTTAATGCACGATTAGGCTGAAAGCTTTTAAGCCGCATAGGTACTTATTAATGCTTCATTATTCTTCTCACGTCAGAAATTTGTGTTGATACCTACATCTTGAACTCTCATATCTCATCTCCTACTCAGACTTTATTGTCTCTCCCAAATCTTATCTCTCATTAGGTTTTCCTATTTGAATTTAATGCACGATTAGGCTGAAAGCTTTTAAGCCGCATATACTAGAGCACATTAGTACATACATACATAATGTTACACTGAAGTCCCGGGTTTCAGATGATACATATTTTGTCTGAAAACAGTGTTTTCCAAACACATTTGATGCCAGCCTAGTTAGCTTGGTTGGTAGCATGTCTGCCTTGTGAGCTCTAGGCCGATTTCCGTCCGGGGGCAGATTTTATTCTGAACGGATAATGGTATCGGAACGGCTGTAATTCTCCCATCCTGTCTTCCTCTTTTGGGACGATAAAACCTTAGCAGTTACAGTTTCTTCTATCAAACTTCTTGGAAAAAAAAAAAACATTTGATTTACGTAGTTATGTACTAGTTACCAATTCAGTTCGGTTCGTGGTGCTAGATTTGTCAGATTAGATTTCAAACCTAATTATAAATATCCTCGATTGATCACGTGGTCGAGGTTTTCCGGTTAACTTCTGGTAAATCTGGCAGTATTGGCGGTTTGAACTCTAAATTTATGCAGGACAAACCTCGCAACGACATCGACACCCCTAATCCACTTTTTACAATCCTAATTTATTCCAGTGTAAAAATTTTGTTCGGAGAAATCCACTTTTGGAGAAGACTGAATAGAATATACCCTCCTTATAGGTACTACTAGAATGAGACTGAAGAGCACAAAAGGTTAAAAACGAAAGAATACGCCAGTCTGAGGATTTTGAAAGCACAGGATGTTGATAGAGAGGAAACTTTTTATCTTTTTTAATTAATCTAAGTCACTCGTGTAATATAAAGGGTTCTGGGTGCCCCCTTCCTGCAGAGTCTAATTTTCTTCCAAAAATTGATATTGAAAGACTTAACTTTAAGTGACAAGTTTTGGGATACAAGTTTCTCTTAAGTGTGGCTGACTCCCCCAAAAATTGATACTCGTATCTAGATTTATCTGATTATTTTTTGATAGAGGGGACTGTAACGGCTAAGGTCTTATCGTCCCGAAATCGAAGAGAGAAGGAAGACGGGATAGGAGAAAGCTAGCCGTTCCGAGAACGAACAACCGTTCAGGATTAAATTCGCCCGGGCAGGAATCAAACCCATCAGTAAGAATGCCACGTGCGCTGTATCCTGATGGAAAATTCCCCATCTATCTATAGTTCAATCAACAGATAGAGATGATGGGGATTAAACAAAGTAATTAAATAGGAATTAATACATCTGGATTTGTTCTACACGGTGTTTTGAAAGGTTGTTAATAATAATTAGACTCTTGAGTGGAAGGCAACCACTAGGTGAGGTTAACGCCGCAGGCGTTCTCTACCACCTAAAACCCTTAGAGCTCCATTATTATGTGGTCACACTCTCAAATAAATGAGGATAAAATTCCATGCCTCGGCTGGGATCGAACCCACGCCCGTTTTTTGATAGAGGGGACTGTAACTGCTAAGGTCTTATCGTCCCGAAATCGAAGAGAGAAGGAAGACGGGATAGGAGAAAGCTAGCCGTTCCGAGAACGAACAACCGTTCAGGATTAAATTTGCCCGGGCAGGAATCAAACCCGTCAGTAAGAACGCCACGTGCGCTGTATCCTGATGGAAAATTCCCTATCTATCTATAGTTCAATCAACAGATAGAGATGATGGGGATTAAACAAAGTAATTAAATAGGAATTAATACATCTGGATTTGTTCTACACGGTGTTTTGAAAGGTTTTTAATAATAATAATAGACTCTTGAGTGGAAGGTAACCACTAGGTGAGGTTAACGCCGGAGGCGTTCTCTACCACCTAACTCTTAGAGCTCTGTTATTATGTGGTCACACTCTCAAATAAATGAGGATAAAATTCCATGCTTCGGATGGGATCGAACCCACGCCCTCCTGTTTACCAGGCGAGCGTCTCGACCACTACACCACCGAGGCAGGCAGGTTGTTCTCAATGTTCAGAAAAGTTAATAACTTTTTTTACAGTATGAAGGTTTTGTAGGAACGCCGTTAAGCTGTATTGTGTATGCAATGTGCTAAATATCAAACCACATAAGATGTTGTTAATATCTACTTAGGGGGAAGTAAAGTTCCATAAATAGACGGGTACCTATCTCCTTACCTATGTATGTAGGTATTAATACCTATTAGTTTATTTTACGTAGGTAGGTAAATAAATAATAATGAGCTCTAGGAACTTTGAAAATCTTGAAATAATTAATGATTAGATATTAAGAAGAAACAAAAATGGCTGATTAGCTGACGACGCTTTTAAAAATGTTTTTGTTTTAGTTTTTTCCTCGTAATTTCTTTTAAAAAAGGCAAATAACGACATAACGAGATACTTTTACTGAATACTAATGAGTGGAAATTAATTCTTACGTGGGTGGACCTGACTTGGGACACTCGTTTTCAAGGGGTCCTAACTAGCTCTTGATAATTTACCTACTAAGTACTTATTATTTAATGTTCCATATCGATAGTGTTACTTATATTCCACATTTTATGTGAGCCATTTCATCCAAACCGCCTGACATGTGGTCAACCTAATGTTCCATATCGATAGTGTTACTTATATTCCACATTTTATGTGAGCCATTTCATCCAAACCGCCTGACATGTGGTCAACCAAACGAAGTTTTTTTTTCCAGAATCAGAGTGGGATCATGATCGTGTGAATGTTCTAAATTTTCGGAGTCCGACCACAGTAAGAAAAAAAAGGTCCCCCCTTAATACTGCCCTGCTATATCTGTTTTCATCCTTCTGCAAATGGTCGTCCCAAAACGGTACACACCCTATATTCTATTTCTTTGTTTCCAAAGACATTACAGCGAAAAAGCTGTCGAAAGCGTCACAGTAATTGGGAAAATAATGTGAGTGATTATTGCCTCTTTTTCGAGTCAACAAGTCCGAAATTCCAGCGAACCAGTGTTTGTGTTGGCGTATGCCGTATTCCTGTAGGCGTAAGAATTCGTAGGATGTTGGCCCAATTGTTAAAGATCTTCAACCTTCTACCTTGTTAGGCTTCTTGATATAATTGGCACAAAAAAGTTTACCCTTTACCCCGAGCCCAAGAAAGCCAATGACACACCAGTGTTCTGGTGAATCAGCCAATCAGTGCTTTTCTATAAGCATTTTATCGGAAGGAATTAAAATCCATTAAATTTCACCAGAAGATCGAGTTTTTACATTAGAGTGGTGAAAAAAGAAATCCTAAAAAAACATTTTCCTCCTCTGGAGAGCCGCCTTTTGTTTCACATTTCCGACATTTTTTTAATTATCCGTTTTCTTTCTCCTCACGACTATTTTGTGCGGTTGAGTGAATTAAAAGCTACATTTTAACGATGTAAGCATAATTAAGGTGGCGATTTTCGTATCTGGACAATTAAAATAAATGTAACAAACGTTTCTGACTAGATGTGCAAATAATGAGGGTTTTTGGACCAATACTTATGTTTGACCATTATACAATATTTATGACAGGAACCTTTTACCGGTGTCCGGATTACCCAGGCGGTTTTGGTTCACTATTAAAATTTCTATGTTATTGAAAATCGGCGAGAATATTTATACTAGAATAATAAGAATAATAAGTTTATTTTTACCATTCATTTTCCTTTACAGACTTTTCCTTATATATCCCTCTAAGTACTTGTGTATTTTTACGGGGACGGTTTACATTTGTCAATAGGAAATATACATCATTATTGTTAGGGAGATAATACTCCTGTAATTTCTTCTTCATTTCATTTTTGTTGGATGTGTCATATGGTGTTTCTTGTATTTGTCGATGACTGTCATTGCAATTATGGTTTGATATAACGTACCTACTATGAATTTATGCAATTCAAATTTTGTTCATTGTTTTGTATTTCTTCATTTTTCCAGTTTTCTATTGTATCGTATAATTTATTTAACCCCGAGCCCCGACCTGCACAATTTTTTGTACTTGTCTAAGTAGGTCGTGCCTTTCCATAGTAAGTAGGTGTTTTATCATGATAGGTATTTCTCGACCCTCGTAAAGAAAACTATCTACCACACTAACTGCATAGGCCCCGAGCCCCGACCTACACAATTTTTTGTACTTGTCTAAGTAGGTTGTGCCTTTCCATAGTAAGTAGGTGTTTTATCATGATAGGTATTTCTCGACCCTCGTAAAGAAAACTATCTACCACACTAACTGCATAGCGATGTAGGTACCTATGTACATACATAATTCTTCGTGTGTAGGACAGATTGCATCGTAGAGTAAGGAGTGTTGGACCCTTAAGTAGGTATTGTTTACTATGCAAAATGCATGTTAACGCAAATTTACATAATGCTTATTAGATGTCATAAAATTACGTACCTAATATGAAGTTTAGTTTGGAAGGTTTTTTATTTTATTATTATTAAAATGTTATTTTTTTATAATTATTGAAAATAATGTTAGCTTAGTTGGTAGTGCGTCTGCCTTGTAAGCGCTAGGCCGCGGGTTCGATTCCCGCCCGGGGCGGATTTTATCCTGATGGGATAATGTTCGTTCTCGGAACGGCTGGCTTTCTCCTATCCTGTCTTCCTTCTCTCTCCGATTTCGGGACGATAAGACCCTAGAGTTACAGTTCCCTCTGTCAAACCTCTTAAAAAAAAAAAAAAAAAAAAAAAACTCGATTAGACCGTAGCAGTTACAGTAACAGTTCCCTCTGTCAAACCTCTTAAAAAAATATTTTTTATAAAATTTTTATTTTTTTACAACCGAAAATATTTTTATCGCCTACATGCATCTGACATTTGATCGAGTACCCCGATGCGTCACCGTGATAAAAGTATGTTTATCTACCTACTATGTAGGTCTAATAGAAAGTTGAAAAGAACAATGGGCGCTCTTCTTCCAACATAAACTTTAAAATGACGAACTTTTTTTTTATGATTTATAAAAAGGAAGAATATAGGAAAACCTATAATAATAGCAAATATTTTCATTCTAACTCTTGAGAATTTCATGGGAAAGAAGAAATAGGTAGTTCTAGATAGCAGGTACAAATATTTCAAGTTTGTGACTTGTGATATTTTCTATTAGCGCGGTCAAACTTTCTTGACTTGGCGGGGCGGAGCGCTACCGCGCTCCTTAATATTGTCAAAAAGGGCAAAGTTTCGAGAGGATTTTGTGGGGGACACAGAATTTGGCCACTTTAAAAGTCATGTGGGAATGAAAGTTTCCCTAGCCCTAGAGTTTTCAAAGTGGCAAATTTTCATTTTACTTTTATTAGGTAGCATACCTACTCATCCTGCAACCCAAAATGTGTAGGTACCTACATGTTAAAGAAGAAGAAAGAAATAACCAATGAAAATATATATAATATATCCAATACGTTCAGTCCCAGTTCTCAATTCACTGGATTTATTGCTGAGGGGACTGGGGTACCTTAAAACACCCTGTACCTACCAGTAGTAATAACTAGAATTCTAGACTAATAGCCAATAGTCACCCTTGTATTGTGCAATATGGAGATTAAAAAATATTCTACATGAAAAAAATTACAATTTTTGCGTTTATTGTAACAATGGGGTATTAGAAAGGTCTCTTAATCCCCCAGAAGGTAGAATTAGCTTAGGGTTATTTTTAATTAATTAAAAACGCGACACTAATTCAATTACCTAATTCCTATGTATTTATGTAGATGATCTCATGTATGAGATTAGTTAATCGCGCAAATACGCGGGGTATTTGAACTAATCTTTCACACAACTTTTTACTTTGTCACCCATCTTTATCAATAAATTAACACTAAGTAGGTACATCCCTACCTACATACCTGTATATCTACCTGCATAAACAGATCACCTCCTACTCCTAAAGCCCTTAAAGTTATCCTTGTAAAAACAGCAAACTGAACAAACCAAACTCATGTAAGTTTGAACTCAGCTTGAAAAACCTATTCATCGAAGTTTGCTTTTAATTCATTAAGTCAAAAGAACTTTCGACTTTGAAAAGGGAAATATTTCGCATTTTGGAGTTTATTGTTGTAGATTTTGTAGAACAAAAGATAGCAGAGGTTGCCGGGGAATGCGAAATTTGAATACTCAGCTTGAAAAACCTATTCATCGAAGTTTGCTTTTAATTCATTAAGTCAAAAGAACTTTCGACTTTGAACAGGGAAATATTTCGCATTTTGGAGTTTATTGTTGTAGATTTTGTAGAACAAAAGATAGCAGAGGTTGCCGGGGAATGCGAAATTTGAAAGATAGCAAACCCACCCTTTTTATTATGTATTATTATTTTTATGGACAGGTAGGTATAGAGTATAGGTAGGTAGATACCTACTACAGCTATCAAAATCGCTAATCAAAATAAAATAAAATACAATGCATGTTGAAAAACAGTACCTACATAGAAACATAATAGGTAGGTGGTATGGAAAAGGATTTGTCGATAGATTAATTCAAATTAATATAAAAGGATTATCTATTTAGGTAGAGGATTTATACAAAAAATGAATTATCCATTAAAATATTGAATTATTGCTCTATACCTAATAGATTAGGTCAAGCAATGTAATCATTGTTCTATCCTATGTTACAAAAACTTATCTAAAGGTACATGAGTTAGACTCGATAGGCGATATGTCACTAAATCTTTATAAAATCAAGGTGGGTTTCACCAATTTTTTATGCGAGATTTCACTAATCGGAGAATTTTGAATGATTCAAAAAGGAGTTTTTAATTATACAAACAGGAGTTTTTAAAAACTCCTCCCTTTTGAATCATTAAAAGCTCCTTTTTGGATCATTGAAAACTCTCCCATTAGTGAAATCTCTAATTTAAATCATTGCTGAAACCCACTATGTATTAGTGTTTCTTATAGATAAAATAGATACTACGGAACTTGGCCTGTCGCACTACCGTGCCCTCAGATACATAATAATAAGCATTTTCGAGTGCCAAGTCACATCCCCGGGTTTCCAAACAGGGAACATAATTTCGTGCTCATGTCGCTACCCATGTGTTACCATTGTACATCTCCTCAGATACATATTATGTAACGAAGATAATAAGCATGTTCGAGTGCCAAGTCACATCCCCGGGTTTCCAAACAGGGAACATAATTTCGTGCTCATGTCGCTACCCATGTGTTACCACTGTACATCATTTCCGAAGCTTTAACTCTCCCAGAGAAATTATTTCCCGTTTAAAGGCTGCAACAACACTAATAAATTGTATGATACATTACAAACACGATTACATGGTATATTAGTTTTGACAACATGTAACAATTACTGTAACATCACATGAACAAAATATGCTGTCAAATTTTCCGATACGATATAGGATAAAATTCTGTTAGCTAAAAAGATTGGGCTGATTGCTTGATCAAAAATTAGCTTTTTGGATCACAAAGGCAGGTCGAGTTGGATGACTTCTGTGTTGAACACAGGTACCTATTGTACATCATTTCCGAAGCTTTAACTCTCCCAGAGAAATTATTTCCCGTTTAAAGGCTGCAACAAGACTGATAAATTGTATGATACAAACATTACAAACACGATTACATGGTATATTAGTTTCGACAAAATGTAACAATTATTATAACATCACTTGAACAAAATATGCTGTCAAATTTTCCGATACGATATAGGATAAAATTCTGTTAGCTAAAAAGTTTGGGCTGATTGCTTGATCAAAAATTAGCTTTTTGGATCACAAAGGCAGGTCGAGTTGGATGACTTCTGTGTTGAACACAGGTACCTACTACCTACCTATACCTACTGTCAAAATTTCGAAAACATACTTTTATCACGGTGACGCATCGGGGTACTCGATCAAATGTCAGATGCATGTAGGCGATAAAAATATTTTCGGTTGTAAAAAAAAATAAAAAATTTATAAAAAATATTTTTTTTAAAGAGGTTTGACAGAGGGAACTGTTACTGTAACTGCTACGATCTTATCGTCCCGAAATCGAAGAGAGAAGGAAGACAGGATAGGAGAAAGCCAGCCGTTCCGAGAACGAACATTATCCCATCAGGATTGCGGTTCGGGACAGGCCAAGTAATCTTGGCTAGGGACCATTAACCCCCTTTGGTGCAGCTACACCGCTACAACAACATCTTCCAATGGGCATTCAACAAGTAAGTACAATACTTTCAAAACCAGATGGATTGAGAGAAATTGATTCTGTTAGAATTTTGCTATAATAATTACTGTATATTGTATAATCCTTTCATAACTTCTAATGATAACAGTCCCACTTGAGCAATTCAAACTAAAAACCGATTTAATACAAAAAGGCGATCTTTTTTTTTTTTTTTTTTTTTTTCATTTTCTCCTTTAAATGAGCTCTATGGCCTGGAAGCTCTCGAATGAAAGTTAAACAAAACATCAATCTTTGTCTTGTGAGATTCATACAAGCCCAGAAGCTTTCATTTTGATTTTATCATTTTTGCTACTTATAAATATTTTCCTTTGATAAAGATCAGAATATTTTCCAATACATATTTCATAAGTTAATAGGTACATGTAGATAATTATGTATAAGATATTTTTATATTCTAGTGACAGGGTGTAGGTAAGTACGTACCTATACGGTACATAAAAAATGTCATAACTATTGTATTATCCCTTTCAAATACGCCACCATGAAAATTAATCCACACCTACCTACTTTTTCGTACCGATAGAAGATAAAAAGTTCTACCTATCCATGTCTTTGAAAAGAGAAAAAATGGACAGTATTCAATAGATGGAACTCTAGCTGGAGTGGTACATAACTCCTCTAGCACATGGATAGTTGGATAGGAAAGGAGAGGGTCAGTATTTCATTCAAAAATTACCTACTAGGAAGGTAGGAGGTTATCTGCAAAGACTTTTTTATTGTTACATATTTTTTGTTTTAATAGGTACATGTAGATAATTATGTATAAGATATTTTTATATTCTAGTGACAGGGTGTAGGTAAGTACGTATACGGTACATAAAAAATGTCATAACTATTGTATTATCCCTTTCAAATATGCCACCGTGAAAATTAATCCACACCTACCTACTTTTTGGTACAGATAGAAGATAAAAAGTTGTACCTATCCAAAGCCTTTGAAAAGAGAAAAAATGGACAGTATTCAATAGATCGAACTCTAGCTGGAGTGGTACATAACTCCTCTAGCACATGGATAGGAAAGGAGAGGGCGAGAGGGTCAGTATTTCATTCAAAAATTACCTACTAGGAAGGTAGGAGGTTATCTGCAAAGACTTTTTTATTGTTACATATTTTTTGTCCGTAACATTCCTGAAAGTATTAAAAAAAGAAAACCTCTGGCTAAAGAATTTCAACCAATTCAAAATTCCAACCAAAGGAGAAGAAGAATGAAGATTTGTTGTTGAACATTTTTTGAAAATAAAATGCTGAATTTTTTTCTTACTCCTTACAATGTTTTGTCCCCCGGTTCCTCGAAGTCCTCCCAAGTTGCTGGGGGAGCGTATTACATGAATTTATATCTTTCATTTTGAATTCCTTGGGATACATTTCTCTATTTCGCAAGTTAGTACTGAGAATTAAACCCATAAATGAGAATTTAAGGGCGGCTTTGGAGTGAAGACCCTGTTAATAACGGTCTCAAAGTCCTCCCAAGTTGCTGGGGGAGCGTATTTCATGAATTTATATCTTTCATTTTGAATTCCTTGGGATACATTCTCTATTTCGCAAGTTAGTACTGAGAATTAAACCCATAAATGAGAATTTAAGGGCGGCTTTGGAGTGAAGACCCTGTTAATAACGGATTCTTAATTGTTTGGTCTCATCCTTAGCTTTTTCCCCCCAAGAAAGCCAATGACACACCAGTGTTCTGGTGAATCAGCCAATCAGTGCTTTTCTATAAGCATTTTATCGGAAGGAATTAAAATCCATTAAATTTCACCAGAAGATCGAGTTTTTATATTAGAATGGTGAAAAAAGAAATCCTAAAAAAATATTTTCCTCCTCTGGAGAGCCGCCTTTTGTTTCACATTTCCGACATTTTTTTAATTATCCGTTTTCTTTCTCCTCACGACTATTTTGTGCGGTTGAGTGAATTAAAAGCTACATTTTAACGATGTAAGCATAATTACGGTGGCGATTTTCGTATCTGGAAAATAAATGTAACAAATGTTTCTGACTAGATGTGCAAATAATGAGGGTTTTTGGACCAATACTTATGTTTGACCATTATACAATATTTATGACAAGAATCTTTTACCAGTGTCCGGATTATCCAGGCGGTTTTGGTTCACTATTAAAATTTCTATGTTATTGAAAATCGGCGAGAATATTTATAAGAATAATAATAAGTTTATTTTTACCATTCATTTTCCTTTACAGACTTTTCCTTATATATCCCTCTAAGTACTTGTTTATTTTTACGGGGACGGTTTACATATGTCAATAGGAAGTATACATCATTATTGTTAGGGAGATAATACTCCTGTAATTTCTTCTTCATTTCATTTTTGTTGGATGTGTCATATGGTGTTTCTTGTATTTGTCGATGACTGTCATTGCAATTATGGTTTGATATAACTTACTATGAATTTATGCAATTCAAATTTTGTTCATTGTTTTGTATTTCTTCATTTTTCCAGTTTTCTATTGTATCGTATAATTTATTTAAAAAAGTTATGGAGGTATAGTTATCTACCTACTATGTAGGTCTAATAGAAAGTTGAAAAGAACAATGGGCGCTCTTCTTCCAACATAAACTTTAAAATGACGAACTTTTTTTTTATGATTTATAAAAAGGAAGAATATAGGAAAACCTATAATAATAGCAAATATTTTCATTCTAACTCTTGAGAATTTCATGGGAAAGAAGAAATAGGTAGTTCTAGATAGCAGGTACAAATATTTCAAGTTTGTGACTTGTGATATTTTCTATTAGCGCGGTCAAACTTTCTTGACTTGGCGGGGCGGAGCGCTACCGCGCTCCTTAATATTGTCAAAAAGGGCAAAGTTTCGAGAGGATTTTGTGGGGGACACAGAATTTGGCCACTTTAAAAGTCATGTGGGAATGAAAGTTTCCCTAGCCCTAGAGTTTTCAAAGTGGCAAATTTTCATTTTACTTTTATTAGGTAGCATACCTACTCATCCTGCAACCCAAAATGTGTAGGTACCTACATGTTAAAGAAGAAGAAAGAAATAACCAATGAAAATATATATAATATATCCAATACGTTCAGTCCCAGTTCTCAATTCACTGGATTTATTGCTGAGGGGACTGGGGTACCTTAAAACACCCTGTACCTACCAGTAGTAATAACTAGAATTCTAGACTAATAGCCAGAAATTTGAACAATAAGATTTAAGTTCCCGTGGCTCAGGTATAAATGTCACGGTACTGATTTATTTTGATTACCTAAGTGCTCTCTGCTTGTAGGTGTTATTCTAGGTATTACCCGAATTAATGGTAGTCGGGATTTACAAAATGCATTTCATTAATTTAGATTCTAGACTTAACAACACCTGAGGGTGAGGGTTTTCCGCTTAAAAGAACTGGAAGTTGCAATGTGGAAGATTAAGCTTTATGTATATTTAGGATGTGTCCTCTGGCATTTACATTATCTGACCCCTAAAACCTAGAGTTCTATTTTGCAATAATATACCTATAACAAGGTCAGATTCCGTAATTTAGTCGGGATTTACAAAATGCATTTCATTAATTTAGATTCTAGACTTAACAACACCTGAGGGTTTTCCGCTTAAAAGAACTGGAAGTTGCAATGTGGAAGATTAAGCTTTATGTATATTTAGGATGTGTCCTCTGGCATTTACACGGAAAATGCTTCAAATTCAAACCCAGGTCTCAGACGGTCTGAGCTTGAGTGGCACTAGTGGCAGGCATAATAGTGCTAATCTGCTAATGTTTTGTCGAAAAAAAACTAATAATACTTAAGCATAAATGATTTCAACGGACAAATTGGTCTTCGCTGCCGCTAGAAGCAGGATAACTGGAAGATGGAAGCATGTTGTATGGCAGGGCATACATATATGTCAGTACAATCTTCTTTCGAAATCCTGCTTTGCAGCGACAGGTGGACTTTCTATCTTTATATATAGCACTTATTTTTTATAGCACTTATTTTTTCCAGGATTTGAACCGGCTCCTCACGAGACTGAATGCACCCCGCAATAGTCAGATGTCAGGTACTCCAGATAACCAGACAACCAGACATACACTGATCTTCCAGCCTGGCTAGTTGGATGTTCAAAAAGGGTTTATCATGCTTCAAAGGAAAAGCACAGGTCATGATATTTGACCAGTTTGGGACAAGCCAAGTAATCTTGGCTAGGGACCATTAACCCCCTTTGGTGCAGCTACACCGCTACAACAACATCTTCCAATGGACATTCAACAAGTAAGTACAATACTTTCAGAACCAGATGGATTGAGAGAAATTGGTTCTGTTAGAATTTTGCTATAATAATTACTGTATATTGTATAATCCTTTCATAACTTCTAATGATAACAATCCCACTTGAGCAATTTAAACTAAAAACCGATTTTATACAAAAAGGCATTTTTTTTTTTTTTCACATTCTCCCTCAAAACATTGAACGTTGAGAATTATTGAGTAAACACAAAAGGAAAAGTGTCACGAAAAAACATACTATACCTAATTGAAGCATGTACGTACCTTTGTACCTAAGTACCATAAAAACAGTACTTACTTAATTAATGTAATTTTATTTAGGATGCGTCTTAAAGTCTAAAAAAAATTGAAGTGTTTTAAATCTCAAATTAATTAATTAATGTCAACATATCAATCTTAATGAGTTAACTAGGAAAAACAAATTAGTATCGAAATAAAGTCGATCGTCTTGTCTTACCTGAGTGCCGAAAATTGTGAACCCGAGGAGGAGTAAAAGTTTAGCACGACACATTTTAAATTGAAAGTCGAGATGAATGAGCGCCAAAACTTGTTTGAAAAATAATTTATCCCAAGACTTTTTCTTTTTGGTCCAAAGGCACCGAGAGCATGCGTTTATGAAGGCAAAAAAATCAAAGAGGAATTAAATTTCACAAGTTATTTTTAAATTTAAGGGATGTCACAAGCTTTTTTTTTATCATTATTTTTTTCACAGTATGTTGGTAAAAGCATGGGCCATTTTTCTGGTGTGTTTGTAGGAGGTATGGCTGGATATAGATTTTCATTATATTCGATTATCAATTTATCACCCCTTTGGTCGATATGTATAGTCAAATCTCCCTAAATGGACACCTCCTAATAGCGGACAAGAGCAGTGGCATATACCTATACTTGAGCCCCGTAAGACTTTGCCT
This sequence comes from Diaphorina citri, assembly GCF_000475195.1. NCBI lineage: Eukaryota > Metazoa > Arthropoda > Insecta > Hemiptera > Psyllidae > Diaphorina > Diaphorina citri. The sequence goes on from NW_007377836.1 coordinate 68,827, forward strand.
GTTGGGCCTTCTGGGTCAATAGATAAAGGGGGTGGATGCTCCAAATTAAAAGCATTTGGGGCCGTCTAAATGTGTCACTGTGGGATCCTAAATGGCCAGGACCCCCCCTGGGATATACGCCAGTGACCGCGAGTGCACGATATTCGGAATTTCAATTTCGAAAAGTTCTAAATTCTCTGGATTACCCATATTCTCATCATTTACTCAGCCTAAATTATTCAAGTAATCATTAATCGGGGCAAACCAGACCAAAGTTTATCAAAAGTTCAGTGTTTTCAGCACATTTGGTAGGTAACATATTTTTTGTTTCAGTAAAAACGATAAGTAGATTGTATAGAAACTCACCTACTTATATCTAGAGATACTTGAAAATAGCTACCCTGATTCCCTACCTACCTAATTATGGTTATTTATGGAGCTCTAGTACTCAGGTTAATGTGAGGAGGCGGATAGCTTAAAGCTTGTCGCCAAATGGCAGTTATACAGTGGAAGTTAAACCTCTATCAAACAATCGAACACATTAGCAAGTATGCAGTGAAGTTAAACCTCTATCAAACAATCGAACACATTAACAAGTATGCAGTGGTGAAATCTCTATCAGGAAAAAAAGTCGTCCTCGAAATTTCTCGACTGAGTAGTTCAATATTGACAAACTAGCCTGATGTCATCGCATTGCATATTCAAGACAAAAGACAAAATGACGATTTGTGTACAGACAAGTTTGAACTGTCTGACAAAAGCTTTTTGCCTGAGGGAAGAAGTATTTGAACGTTATAAAATAAATGAAAAAATCCGTTTCTGTCTGACAGTCTTTGCTTTGATTCTCTTGTTTGATGAAAAGAGACGTACGTCTGTCTGTCTTCAGTCTAAAAGTAAATAATAGACAATTTATTGCAAAGCGGTTCATTATAGTTGCTCTCATATCCACACAATCCTTAGTAGGATATCTATCTACCAATCTACCTAGATGCATGAGGCTGTAAAGAAAAATTGGTTGAAAAATCTGAAAAGTATAGCTCGATTTACGTTTGTTGGATGATTTACTGCGGGGGTAAAGGTTCTTTTCAGTATCATCCTAGCTGTATAAATGAGGTATATATAATGATTCTATTCTATGCTATCCTACGTTTACTAATCTGAAACATAGGTAGTTATCAACTACATCAAAGGTAACTTTCCACTTTTTCTTGTCACACTGAACATTTGGAAAATATTACGGGAAATTACATATCATTACATTGAAAAATGATATGCATGTTTTCTTTTTCCTTTTTAAAACCCTAGAGCTCCATAAATAACCATAATTAGGTAGGTAGGGAATCAGGGTAGCTATTTTCAAGTATCTCTAGATATAAGTAGGTGAGTTTCTATACAATCTCTTGTTTCTTCTTAATATCTAATCATTAATTATTTCAAGATTTTCAAAGTTCCTAGAGCTCATTATTATTTATTTATCTACCTACGCAAAATAAACTAATAGGTATTAATACCTACATAGGTAAGGAGATAGGTACCCGTCTATTTATGGAACTTTACTTCCCCCTAAGTAGGTATTAACAACATCTTAGGTGGTTGGATATTTAGCACATTGCATACACAATACAGCTTAACGGCGTTCCTACAAAACCTTCATACTGTAAAAAAAGTAAAAAGTTATTAACTTTTCTGAACATTGAGAACAACCTGCCTGCCTCGGTGGTGTAGTGGTCGAGACGCTCGCCTGGTAAAAAGGAGGAAGAGTCCCTTTACTCCCATGGTTAAACAGTTAAACAAGATCTTGTATATTTCATAGGTAGAGTTTACATAGGTACTCACCTTATATCTAACGCAAATATTCCCTCTTCACTCCCGCAGGATAATGGGCATGTCCGAGAGCGATTCCTCCTCGCTAGGCTCCATGGAGCTCGAAGGAGAAGGCGCCGGCGGCGTGTACATAGACTCGGACACCGGGCTGGAGTCCATGTCCTCGGCGGAAACTCCAAGCAAGCCGTGCGGCCTGTGTATGGACGGGAACGCCAGCGACCTCTACCGGCAGGAGGTGACGCAACTCAAGTGCGACAAGCTCGACCTTTTGAGGCAGAATGTGGTGAGTAGGCTTTAGAATTCGATTGACTCAAAATATATCATATAAACCTAGGGACTTGAAGAATGAAAATTTCAACGGATTATTGTCCCTCAAAGTAGTCCCTCCATGTTCCTATTTTGACTCACTGTCAGCACCTAAGAAGGAAATATTGCCTCTTCTCGCCCATCTAATGAGCTTTGAAGTTATTTGAAGCAAACACTGGTCTTGGGCCAGCCATTATTATCAGGTAGACCTGACTGGTACACCTGATCAGGTCCGCCTGTCTGGTCTACCTGATACCTGATGAGTACACACACGCTATCAGGTAGACCTGACAGGCGGACCTGATCAGGTGTATGAGTAGCAGGCCTACTGTCAGTTCTACCTGATAATGGATAGCCGACCTTAAAGTCAGTATGCTCAATTGCTCATGGTCCACTTTTTCTCTCACAGGTACGCAAAGCACTCATAGCCCGAGTCCGAAGTAACCCAGCCGTTCCCAGCGGCGAGCACAACAATAATCATCTGACGTCCAAGAAGTACTCGTCTGTAGACGCCCCCACCCCTATCACCGGCAGATCGCTGTCCAAGAGCAACTCTAGTGGAAGCAAGAAGAGTTCTCCACCCTCTCCTGTGTCTAGCCCTGATATACATCCTGCCCATCGGACGCAGAGGTGAGTACAGGGGACTTGTCAGGTCTACCTGATAGTGTATGGCAGAAATAAGGAGTCTCTTAATACCACCACCACCACCACCACCACCACCACCAAGCCGACTAAAAATTGGTTGAAAAAACTGAAAAGTATAGCTCGATTTACGTTTGTTGGATGATTTACTGCGGGGGTAAAGGTTCTTTTCAGTATCATCCTAGCTGTATAAATGAGGTACCTATATTTAATTATTCTATTCTATGCTATCCTACGTTTACTAATCTGAAACATAGGTAGTTATCAACTACATCAAAGGTAACTTTCCACTTTTTGTCACACTGAACATTTGGAAAATATTCCGGGAAATTACATATCATTACATTGAAAAATGATATGCATGTTTTCTTTTTCCTTTTTAAAACCCTAGAGCTCGATAAATAACCATAATTAGGTAGGTAGGGAATCAGGGTAGCTATTTTCAAGTATCTCTAGATATAAGTAGGTGAGTTTCTATACAATCTACTTATCGTTTTTACTGAAACAAAAAATATGTTACCTACCAAATGTGCTGAAAACACTGAAACTTTGATAAACATTGGTCTGGTTTGCCCCGATTAATGATTACTTGAATAATTTAGGCTCAGTAAATGATGAGAATATGGGTAATCCAGAGAATTTAGAACTTTTCGAAATTGACATTCCGAATATCGTGCACTCGCGGTCACTGGCGTACAACCCAGGGGGGGCCCTGGGCCCTGGCCATTTAGGATCCCACAGTGACACATTTAGACGGCCCCAAATGCTTTTAATTTGGAGCATCCACCCCCTTTATCTATTGACCCAGAAGGCCCAACAGGCAAAGTCTTACGGGGCTCCCGAAGAAGTATAGGTATATGCCACTGCTCTTGTCCGCTATTAGGAGGTTTCCATTTAAGGAGATTTCACTATACATATCGACTAAAGGGGTAATACATTGATAATCAAATATAATGAAAATCTATATCCAGCCATACCTCCTACAAACACACCAGAAAAATGTCTCATGCTTTTACAAACATAATGTGAAAAAAATAATGATAAAAAAAGCTTGTGACATCCCTTAAATTTAAAAATAACTTGTGAAATTTAATTCCTCTTTGATTTTTTTGCCTTCATAAACGCATGCTGTAGTTTGTCAATATTGACCTACTCAGTCGAGAAATTTCGAGGACGACTTTTTTTCCTGATAGATATTTCACCACTGCATACTTGTTAATGTGTTCGATTGTTTGATAGAGGTTTAACTTCATAATGTGTTCGATTGTTTAATAGAGGTTTAACTTCACTGTATACTTGCTAATGTTTTCGATTGTTTGATAGAGGTTTAACTTCACTGTATACTTGCTAATGTGTTCGATTATTTGATAGAGGTTTAACTTCACTGTATACTTGCTAATGTTTTCGATTGTTTGATAGAGGTTTAACTTCACTGTATACTTGCTAATGTGATGTTACACTGAAGTCCCGGGTTTCAGACGATACATATTTTGTCTGAAAACAGTGTTTTCAATGCACATTTGAATTACGGTAGAAATAGTAACTTTACTAGTTATAAAATCCAGTTCGTAGGTCCAAGTTTCCTTGGATAACGTCGATTTTAGTCTTTGATAACTTGGTCTAAGGTGGTCCGTTTAACATCGGTTAAATCGGGTAGTATTGACCTGGGTGTGGATTTGGACCCTAAATCTATTCAGGACAAACCTTGCAACGACATCGACACCCCCAATTAAGTTTTTACACCCCTAAAGAGATTGTGCGGCAGAATCAGCTTTTGGAGAAGACTGGATAGAATATACCCTCCTTATATCTAGGTACTGCCAGAATGAGACTGAAGAGCAGAAAAGGGTTAACGAAAGAATACGCCAGTCTGAGGATTTTGAAAGCACAGGATGTTGATAGAGAGGAAACTTTTTATCTTTTTTAATTAATCTAAGTCGTTCCGTAATGAGCATAAAATTTTACGTCTTGGTTTCATGGTTTGGATATAAACTTCGAAGGGTTTTCAAGGTTTTTCTGCACTTTTTCATTCATTTCATTATACAGCTGGTTTAGTGAAATTTTGTGGGTCTGTGTCATAGCACATCCCGCAGAATATCCTTTCAGTTTCCCGTTAGATTTAACTTCTTTGTATAACTGCCATTTGGCGACAAGCTTTAAGCTATCCGCCTCCTCACATTAACCTGAGTGGGGCCGACAAAAGCCAGCAGCAAGTGGATACTCATATACTCCTAGTAACCCATTCGACTTTTGTAATTGTATGTAGGGTACGTGTAGGTAGGCATTCCGATCTTCTGCTTACTTACCTACCTGAAATGATGACGGAATGTAGGTAAGAAAATGACAAAAACTATAAAATTAATCAAAGGGTGGATTTTTATTTTACTTTCTCTATCTTGGAGTTTTTTTACTCTTGAACGTAACAAAAAAATCTGAGATTTTCTTCGTTTGAATTTTATTTTCCCTCTGTGTAAGTACCCAACAAAAGAGTTGGAAAAACAGAAATGAAAATCTCATAAATTTTCTGTTTTATGACATTTTCCAGCTCTGGAAATAAAACGTTCGGATAAATAATTATTATCAACAATTGCATCTTCTGCTTACTTACCTACCTGAAATGATGACGGAATGTAGGTAAGAAAATGACAAAGACTATAAAATTAATCAAAGGGTGGATTTTTATTTTACTTTCTCTATCTTGAAGTTTTTTACTCTTGAACGTAACAAAAAAAAATCTGAGATTTTCTTCGTTTGAATTTTATTTTCCCTCTGTGTAAGTACCCAACAAAAGAGTTGGAAAAACAAATGAAAATCTCATAAATTTTCTGTTTTATGACATTTTCCAGCTCTGGAAATAAAACGTTCGGATAAATAATTATTATCAACAATTGGGGAAAATGCTTCAAATTCAAACCCAGGTCTCAGACGGTCTGAGCTTGAGTGGCAGGCATAATAGTGCTAATCTGCTAATGTTTTGTCGAAAAAAAAACTAATAATACTTCAGCATAAATGATTTCAACGGACAAATTGGTCTTAGCTGCCGCTGGAGATTTAAGCCACATTGTAAACACCCTCGGGTAATTTTGTACAATAAAATAATATTGAATTGAATATTGAATAGAAAGTAATATTGAAGCAGGATAACTGGAAGATGGAAGCATGTTGTATGGCAGGACATAGATATAAGTCAGTACAATCTTCTTTCGAACTCCTGCTTTGCAGCGACAGGTGGACTTTCTATCTTTATATAGCACTTATTTTTTCCAGGATTTGAACCGGCTCCTCACGAGACTGAGTGCACCCCGCAATAGTCAGATGTCAGATACTCCAGATAACCAGACATACACTGATCTTCCAGCCTGGCTAGTTGGATGTTCAAAAAGGGTTTATCATGCTTCAAAGGAAAAGCACAGGTCATGATTCAACAATTGAAATATGGCAGGAAAGGAGCTGATTTTTCTCCTTACATTTCCCTCTCCTCTGCTAAATTACCTGGGCTGAATTGTTTGCGAATGGGGAATATTGAATTAATTTAAATCTCGGATTTTTCACAATGAGTATCTCCCTTATTTGCTTTTCAACGCAATACAATTTCATTTATATTGCGGCATACAATTTACTTACCTACCTGTTGCTGACAGAAGAGGAAGGGGGGATAACATCAGAATGTTTATTTTGGGCTGAATTGTTTGCGAATGGGGAATATTGAATTAATTTAAATCTCGGATTTTTCACAATGAGTATCTGCCTTACTTGCTTTTCAGCGCAATTTAAACAATTTCATTTATATTGCGGCATACAATTTACTTACCTACCTGTTGCTGACAGAAGAGGAAGGGGGGATAACATCAGAATGTTTATTAAATTTTAGACAGATTAGGAAAATTTTAAATGAAATATTTTTACCTGAGCACAAAATCAGGAAATGAAAAAAAGTGGCTTTTGGGTAAGGAAAATGTAGGACAGACTTTATTGTTCCAGGAACTAGAGATTTCTGGAATTTGTTCTTCCCAAATAACCTATTTCTAGTTTCAATTAAATCACAGATTAATTTCATTCCATAAACCACAAGATTTTCCCATTTCCCCTGTTGTTTTTTTTTTTTTTTTTTTTTTTTTTTTTTTTAAAAAATTTTTTTTATGTTGGGTAAAGATAATAATTCACGGTAGGTGGGTAGGAAAGTGTGTACATTGTCTCTTGGAAATTGTTATTTTTGGACCTAATGGGCAGTAGCCCAATGGGCAGTCAACAATAGATTAAGGTCACTGAAGACTCTTTCTGCATCATGTTCTATGAAAATACCCAATAACTTCACATTTTTTAGGGTTTTTGAAAGTTGATTTCTGCTTGTTCCTTTCTGCTTACTGCTGTACTTATACGGAGTTAACGTAGTAGATTGACAAACAAATTGAAAACAATCAGTCATTTAATTTTTAAATTATAGAAGATATTTTATTTATTTTTTAATTATTTTTTTTTAATGGTAGGTATTCGTGGGGTGCATCAATCAAAACAATTATTACTTTTAATACACCTATTTAATTAAAATAATTAAATTAAATAATAATGTGCTCTTAACAGTTATATTTTTCTAATATTTAAGTAATTAGATCTATATATAATAGACAGAAGGTAGACTTTTTCATCTTGGAAAAAATTGAAAACCAAATCTGTTTGTCGTGTAACTTGACCAGGTTTTCTATCAAATCCCAGAATGCGTGTTCTTAGAGTTCAATAATAAATTGGGACATTTTCAGATAAACTGCTTGGTTCTTCTTTTATGAAGATCGATCTCGTTTAAATTTTCGTATGTGATTTCCCAAAATCAAATATTCCAGTTATTACGACGTATGTTTTCATTGAGATTTGATAGATAACAACCAGTAGGAAAGAAACACACAAGGTGGGTATAATTTAAGATTTTGACGGACTGAGATATGTCCGTTTCGTTCAGAGCAGACTGAAAGTTTGAGTTAAGTACGGATTTTTTAATTGAGTAAATTAAAATAATACTTTTTTTCATCTTGTAAAGGTTGGTTACACATTTTTCTTCGAAAAATAATTTAAAGGAGACAAAGTTTTTGGTACGTTAAAATAAAATTTCTGAAAAAGAAATTAAAAAATCAAAGAAAATAACAAACTCAACAACAAAATAACTATGTGATAGTTCAAAAAAATATACAGGGGGAGCAAAACTAAACAAAATCTAGATATATATGTACATTTGTAATGTTCACCGTTCTGTGAAAAGTCTCTTCTGTACACTTATGTTCAAAACCAAATCCATTTCTCAACTTCATCGAATTCACCAGTCTACTGACAACTTCAACTTGTAGGCACCCTTCAAATTGAATATTATCTTGAAAATTGGGTTGTCATTCTACTGTCCGTCATAAGCTTAGAAGACATCCCACACTAGATTGCATAGGTTAGTCTTTTCAAAACTCATTAGTCTAACTTTTCATATTCTTTTGGACTCTACTGTGCGACTAGGGTATTTATTATTAGAACATTATTATAAACAAGGGGAAAAAATTAACAATGAATTCTCTGAGAAAAGAAAATATAAATACACAACAACAGACTCAACACAGATAATACCATAATTGTACAAAAATAAAAATGAAAGATGGTTTTCTCATTTAAAATCACGGTAGGTAGGGATGATGTAGAGTAGATAGATACTTCCGAGTAATCATTTTCAAGAGGGTACTCTCAATTTTCTAAGATCTGTACATAACTAGGTACTTATATTCGGTAGATATGGCAGCTAAAATGCCTAGGTATTTCTTACCATCTCGCTTTTGGGTTTTGAACCCGTAAAGTGGTAAAACGGCCATATTATAGTATATTATACATACCCAACATCAAGCACGTAGAGAAAAAATACGATAGAGGGAAGCGACACATTCAAACCGAATAGAACTGAGAGCAAAAAAAAAGCTGTTTTTAGCCTTATGTAGGCTTAATAAATATTGCCCACAGCAACAACATAACTATTTTCAAATGACTGGCAGAAAAAATACACACACCCTGTAATTTTCTGAATAAAATACACATTACTCCAGAAGTATGACACTCATCATCACCTTACATCATTAAAAATAATTACATAGATATTATTTATCTGTGACAAATTCCCAAAACTCTTTTCTGCCGAGCTTTCAAATTTTGATTTAGGTTTCCCAACCTACGCCCCCCCAATTTCACTCCGTATTTTTCCCCTCTGTCCCTCCCTATCCTATCTTTCCCTTTCTCATTCATTTTATTTCACTGGATTATTTATAGTATATTATACATACCCAACATCAAGCACGTAGAGAAAAAATACGATAGAGGGAAGCGACACATTCAAACCGAATAGAACTGAGAGCAAAAAAAGCTGTTTTTAGCCTTATGTAGGCTTAATGAATATTGCCCACAGCAACAACATACCTATTTTCAAATGACTTGCAGAAAAAATGAACCTACCCTGTAATTTTTCAGAATAAAATACACATTACTCGAGAAATATGACACTCATCATCACCTTACATCATTAAAAATAATTACACAGATATTATTTATCTGTGACAAATTCCCAAAACTCTTTTCTGCCGAGCTTTCAAATTTTGATTCAGGTTTCCCAACCTACGCCCCCCAATTTCACTCCGTATTTTTCCCCTCTGTCCCTCCCTATCCTATCTTTCCCTTTCTCATTCATTTTATTTCACTGGATTTTTTTTTTTTTCTTTCCTTACCTTATCCTAATACGAAGTGCACTGTAGTCTGTAGTATAGGAAAGGATTTTACAGGGATAATACCTACTAAGAAGAGTAAAATTTTATAGTACTTATAAATAGGCCAGGGGTCGGCAACTAAATCCCGTTCGGGTCCGGATGAACATTGAAAAAATCAATGTGATTTTTCAATATTTAGCCTTAAGATACCACGTAATATTTAGCCTTAAGGTACATGATATCTTAAGGCTAAATATTGAGAAATCACATTGATTGATCTCAGGTACCATAAGCTTTGTACAAAACAATACATTGAAAAAATCTTCTAAAAACTATATCCACCCCCCCCCTCCCTTTCAACGGAAAGAAATCAAATGTATCTAAACTGCGACCCAGGCAATTTTTTTTTCTTTTTTAATCCTAGTCTTGTGTAACTACCTCCCTCGCCCTTCTTATTTTTCTCTTCATATTTTTCCTACAGATGCCTAAACGCTTTCGATATCCCAACACCGAGTTTGCTGCTTCTCTTATTAAAAGCCTTTCTTTCCTACAACACATTTCCCTTCCTGCCTTCCTTTTAAAGCTCCCTTCCTGCCCTCCTCTAAAAGTCTTTCTTCCCTTTCCCTTCCTCTCTCTCCCTACCCTCCCATTATAACACACTCTGCTTTCTCAAGGCTGGATAGCCTCCTGTCGGAACAAATTTGGGAGCTGTGATATTGTCAGACGAATATTGGAAACTTTATTCATGCATAATAAAACTGAAAATATGTTAGCTATGGGAAAATAGGTAGGCACCTACCTACAAGACGTGTGTTTTATAGGTAGATACATTGGTCAGGGAGAGGGAGAAAGAAAGAAAGAGAGGGAGAGAGAGTGAGAAAGAAAGAAAGAGAGAGTGGGAGGGAGAGAGAGAGTGAGTGAGAGAAAGAGAGGGAGAGGGAGGAAGAGAAGAGAGAGAGAGAAAGAGGTAGAGAGAGAGAGAGAGGGAGAGAGAGAGAGGGAGAGAGAGAGAACAAAAGAGGGAAACTATCTGAAATTCTTCATGTTCAACTATGTTGGTAGCTCATACTCGGGTAACTTTACTGGTATAAATATAACTTATATAACGTATTCGTACGTAATGTAACACCTACCATTGGGCATTAGCCTATTCTGAACAGGCCACCTACCTAACTTTACATTTACCATGTAAGTTGTTCTGACACAAGATACATAATGTTTGAGTTGCTACCTTCAGATACATATGTAGGTGTACGAGGGCGCAACTTCTAATGATATATGAACATTTGATGGGAAACTCAGTCTCAGGTGTAGAAACATACGTACACCTACTAAAGTAACGCCTACATGTTTTCAACTTCCAGACGAAAACCTCTCGTGTGAATGCGGTGCTGTGTAGAATCCTGGAATTCCTGAATCTGCTTGTCTGATCAAATCTACCGGAAGTATTGGAAGGAACCATGCTCTAATGAAGACCTCTGGTCCTCACAAATGAAAAAAAAAAAGCTGTGGCAATGGAAACTGGACACGAAAAGTACCTAGGGTAAGTAGAAATATTTCTATTCAGGTCCACACGTACTTATTAATTAGTATTATCAGGGGTCGATTCCCACCCGTTGCGGAATTTATACAAAACAGATAAGTTTCGTTCTCGGAACAGTTGGCTTTCTCCTATCCTGTATTCCTTATCTCTTCGCTTTCGGGACGATGAGACTTTAGCAGTTACGCAGTTCCCTCTATTAGACCTCTTTTTCCTGATAGCTTGTTAAACTCCATCCACACCTTTTGTGTGGGAAAGTCAAAAAGCTCTTCACAGGATTTCAATCTTTGACTGTAACTATTGTAACTAACAATAGATCAGTTGCGCTTACTTGGGTGATGTTTCAAAGTCATAGAGCAGGAAAAATAAGGACCAACGGAATTTTTCCTTTTCTTCTACGACTTCTAGATACCGAGATAAATCGATTTAACAAATACCGGTAAATCGTGAACTTTGACGTCACGGCATACGCTCCCTTTAGCTATGGGAAAATAGGTAGGCACCTACCTACAAGACGTGTGTTTTATTGGTAGGTACATTGGTCAGGGAGAGGGAGAAAGAAAGAAAGAAAGAGAGGGAGAGAGAGGGAGAGAGAGAAAGAGGGAGAGAGAGAAAGAGGGAGAGAGAGAGAAAGAGGGAGAGAGAGAGAAAGAAAGAGAGAGGGAGAAAGAGAGAAAGAGGGAGAGAGAGAAAGAGGGAGAGAGAGAAAGAGGGAGAGAGAGAGAGAAAGAAAGAAAGAAAGAGAGAGAGGGAGAGGGAGGGAGAGAGAGGAAGAGAGAACAAAAGAGGGAAACTTCAGGTTCAACTATGTAGGTAGCTCATACTGGGGTAAATTTACTGGTATAAATATAACGTATTCGTACGTAATGTAACACCTACCATTGGGCATTAGCCTATTCTGAACAGGCCACCTACCTAACTTTACATTTAACATGTAAGTTGTTCTGACACAAGATACATAATGTTTGAGTTGCTACCTGTAGATGTACGAGGTGTACGTAGGTGTACGAGGGCGCAACTTCTAATGATATATGAACATTTGATGGGAAACTCAGTCTCAGGTGTAGAAACATACGTACACCTACTAACTAAAGTAACGCCTACATGTTTTCAACTTCCAGACGAAAACCTCTCGTGTGAATGCGGTGCTGTGAAGAATCCTGGAATTCCTGGATCTGCTTGTCTGATCAAATCTACCGGAAGTATTGGAACTTGGAACCATGCTCTAATGAAGACCTCTGGTCCTCACAAATGAAAAAAAAAAAAAAGCTGTGGCAATTGAAACTGGACACGGAAAGTACCTAAGGTAAGTAGAAATATTTCTATTCAGGTCCACACGTACTTATTAATTAGTATTATCAGGGTTCGATTCCCACCCGTTGCGGAATCTATACAAAACAGATAAGTTTCGCTCTCGGAACAGTTGGCTTTCTCCTATCCTGTCTTCCTTATCTCTTCGCTTTCTGGACGATGAGACTTTAGCAGTTACGCAGTTCCCTCTATTAGACCTCTTTTTCCTGATAGCTTGATAAACTCCATCCACACCTTTTGTATGGGAAAGTCAAAAAGCTCTTCACAGGATTTCAATCTTTGACTGTAACTATTGTAACTAACAATTCAGTTCCTCATTTCCTGTCAAATAATATCCACACGATTTAGCCCGTCATTATTTCTAAATTTGTGAAGTTGGAAACGAAAAAGTCTTTAAAACATACGTCCGGTGTCTGCATGTAAAGAACAAAGGAGACTGATTAATGATTTTTTTTCCTTCGCTTTCTTAAAGGGACTTACGATGGGATAGGCATGCTACAACATAGACTACACGAGTCTGATATAGGAGTTATTTCATTGCTGCGAAATAAAAATTTCTGTTAAAAAAAAAAAAACTCATCGTGGGTAGCGAAATCTGTTGTGGAAGAGCACACAGTCCAGTCAAACTCTAGGATTTAAATGACACCAATCCTTTTAAACTGAGGCCAGTAGACTGGAGCCAAATGGACGCGTCGTGTGTGGTGGCCTTTACTCTAAATTTCTTCTCCACTACCACCTCCATCATTTCCTTCTTCTCAAACACTTCTATCTTCTCTTTTGGCTGTATGGTAGAGGCTTAGTGCCAAACCAATGCCAAAAAAAAAAAAAAAAATCTTCTCTTCGATTCTTTTTAGCTGAATATACGGATGAGCATATGGATGAGTTTTTTATTTCGGGGCAAGGTCACGGGTTCGATTCGGGTGAAATATCAACCCTGAGCCCCTCGTTCCATTGACCGAATTTCTGAATCTCCCTCAAACACTTCTTCTGTCTTCTCTTCGATTCTTTTTAGCTGAATATACGGATGAGCTTTTTATTTCGGGGCAAGGTCACGGGTTCGATTCGGGTGAAATATCAACCCTGAGCCCCTCGTTCCATTGACCGAATTTCTGAATCTCGTTTTTAGGTTTAAATTTCGAGAATATCCTACGAGTATTTATCTATTTATGGCATAGATCGTATTTTCAGAACACACTTTCGGCTTTTGGTGCTTCTCCTAGGTGTAAAAAAAGCATGGCCGATTCCAAGTCTTGAAAATACCCAGTCCTAGTTTTCCGATCTTTCCCAATTTTTCAGCACAATATACTTTTCATGCTGTTCGACATAAAGGTGTGTCCAAATATAGTCAAACCGATAGACGGTCGATCGACGTTGACTGAAACCGTACATTGCCTCGACAACATAGATTCATCTCTTCATCTTGTCGATCGACGGGGTCAATCAACTATGTGTGGACACAGCTTAATGGGGTGAAAAGTAGATTCCCAACAAATGTCCTCAAGGAAAGTCCATCTTTGAGTTCTATTAACAAGTGTCATCTTAATATTTTCTTCGCAAGGTAACATCTTAAGCTCCCTTCTCTCTAATACTCCCACTTTGCTTCGTCAAGTGTCAGCAAACATGTGCTTAAGAAAACATGGACGTGTTTTTGAGTGTTTACCTTTTCTTGCATCAGTACACTGCTTACTTCATTACTTCCATTCAGTTTGTTTCCGAATAAACGCTGTACACCTGCGCAAATAAGACGATATAACAATATCCCATGGATCTTTTCCTAAGAGACTACCCATTCACTTCAGCCAAGAATAAAGTAGGATAGAGGTGGATTACCTACTTGGATGAGAGGATTTGTTGGGTAAAGATAATAATTCATGGTAGGTGGGTAGGTAAGTGCGTACATTGTCGATTTTATCTCTTGGAAATTGTTATTTTTGGGCCTAATGGGCGGTAGCCTAATGGGCAGTCGACAATAGATTAAGGTCACTAAAGACTCTTTCTGCATCATGTTCTATGAAAATACCTAATAACTTCACATTTTTTAGGGTTTTTGAAAGTTGATTTCTGCTTGTTCCTTTCTGCTTACTGTTGTTCACTTATACGTAGTTGACAAACAAATTGAAAACAATCAGTCATTTAATTTTTAAATTATAGAAGATATTTTATTTATTTTTTTATGGTAGGTATTCGTGGGGTGCATCAATCAAAACAATTATTACTTTTAATACACCTATTTAATTAAAATAATTAAATTAAATAATAATGTGCTCTTAACAGTTATATTTTTCTAATATTTAAGTAATTAGATCTATGTATAAGAGACAGAAGGTAGACTTTTTCATCTTGGAAAAAATTGAAAACCAAATCTGTTTGTCGTGTAACTTGACCAGGTTTTCTATCAAATCACAGAATGCGTGTTCAATAATAAATTGGGAATATTTTCAGATAAACTGCTTGGTTCTTCTTTTATGAAGATCGATCTCGTTTAAATTTTCGTATGTGATTTCCCAAAATCAAATATTCCACCAGAATGCGTGTTCTTAGAGTTCAATAATAAATTGGGACATTTTCAGATAAACTGCTTGGTTCTTCTTTTATGAAGATCGATCTCGTTTAAATTTTCGTATGTGATTTCCCAAAATCAAATATTCCAGTTATTACGACGTATGTTTTCATTGAGATTTAATAGTTAACCAGTAGGAAAGAAACACACAAGGTGGGTAAAATTTAAGATTTTGACGGACTGAGATATGTCCGTTTCGTTCAGAGCAGACTGAAAGTTTGAGTTAAGTACGGATTTTTTAATTGAGTAGATAGATAACAACCAGTAGGAAAGAAACACACAAGGTGGGTATAATTTAAGATTTTGACGGACTGAGATATGTCCGTTTCGTTCAGAGCAGACTGAAAGTTTGAGTTAAGTACGGATTTTTTAATTGAGTAAATTAAAATAATACTTTTTTTCATCTTGTAAAGGTTGGTTACACATTTTTCTTCGAAAAATAATTTAAAGGAGACAAAGTTTTTGGTACGTTAAAATAAAATTTCTGAAAAAGAAATTAAAAAATCAAAGAAAATAACAAACTCAACAACAAAATAACTATGTGATAGTTCAAAAAAATATACAGGGGGAGCAAAACTAAACAAAATCTAGATATTTACATTTGTAATGTTCACCGTTCTGTGAAAAGTCTCTTCTGTACACTTATGTTCAAAACCAAATCCATTTCTCAACTTCATCGAATTCATTTTTTTTTACTTTCCTTACCTTATCCTAATACGAAGTGCACTGTAGTATAGGAAAGGATTTTACAGGTATAATACCTACTAAGAAGAGTAAAATTTTATAGTACTTATAGGCCAGGGGTCGGCAACTATATCCCGTTTGGGTCCGGATGAACATTAAAAAAATCAATGTGATTTCTCAAGCCTTAAGATACCATGTAATATTTAGCCTTAAAAGATACATGGTATCTTAAGGCTAAATGATGAGAAATCATATTGATTGATCTCAGGTACCATAAGCTTTGTACAAAACAATACATTGAAAAAATCTTCTAAAAACTATCTCCACTTTCAACGGAAAGAAATCAAATGTACCTATCTAAACTGCGACCCAGGCGATTTTTTTTTTTTATCCTAGTCTTGTGTAACCACCTCCTCGCCCTTCTTACTTTTCTCTTCATATTTTTTCTACAGATTTCTAAACTCTTTCGATATCCCAACACCGAGTTTGCTGCTTCTCTTATTAAAAGCCTTTCTTTCCTACAACACATTTCCCTTCCTGCCTTCCTTTTAGCCAGTCTACTGACAACTTCAACTTGTAGGCACCCTTCAAATTGAATATGATCTTGAAAATTAGGTTGTCATTTTACTGTCCGTCATAAGCTTAGAAGACATCCCACACTAGATTGCATAGGTTAGTCTTTTCAAAACTCATTAGTCTAACTATTCATATTCTTTTGGACTCTACTGTGCAACTAGGGTATTTATTATTAGAACATTATTATAAACAAGGGGAAAAAATGAACAATGAATTCTCTGAGAAAAGAAAATATAAATACACAACAACAGACTCAACACAGATAATACCATAATTGTACAAAAATAAAAATGCACAGTAATCAGAAAAAAAAATAAACAAAATAATTATTTTTTAAAATAAACATTATGTATAGGGAATGTGGACAGATTTTAGAATAGCGAGGGGCAATCCGAACTAAGATTTTAAAAACCTTGTCTTCGAAAACCTAGAACTCTGAAGAGTCCTAGATTGAGTTGCGCCCCGCTACAGTAATTATGATGTTTTGAGTAAAAATTAAATTACCTACAGGTCACTTTTCATAAAAGTAAAAAGATGTTAAATTTATGCACATTATAAATATAAGGCTGTCATATACTTCCATCTTCTTTATATATAAACTCTTAAAGAAAACCAACAAAAAGTGATAGGATAAGCAAGAATTTACTTCCGTAAAGAAGAGAGTAGAACACACCATAAAATATAATAGGCAATAACAGACGTAAGATTTTAAATTTTTTGATTCAGATTGAAATTATTTAATATCTATCGTGTTTGGAGAGACGTATGATAAAAATAAATTAAATATTTGACAATAAAATTTATAGGTAGGTCCTCATTAGGGACAGACATAATTTACCTATGTGTTGATATTGGGTGAAGTGAAAAATTCAAGAAGAAAACAAGAAAAATATTAATTGACATTCAATAAGATTAGTTTTTGTTCTCGAGTATAATTGTTTAATATGTATGTATTTTTGAACGAAAGAAAAATATGATTGATAGGTAGAGGAGAGTTTGTATACCTCTACGATAGTATCTATTATATAAACTCATAAAGAAAATCAACAAAAAGTGATAGGATAAGCAAGAATTTACTTCCGTAAAGAAGAGAGTAGAACACACCATAAAATATAATAGGCAATAACAGACGTAAAATTTTAAATTTTTTGATTCAGATTGAAATTACTTAATATCTATCGTGTTTGGAGATACGTATGATAAAAATAAATTAAATATTTTTGAGAATAAAATTTATAGGTAGGTCCTCATTAGGGACAGACATAATTTACCTATGTGTTGATATTGGGTTAAGTGAAAAATTCAAGAAGAAAACAAGAAAAATATTAATTGACATTCAATAAGATTAGTTTTTGTTCTCGAGTTAAATTGTTTAATATGTATGTATTTTTGAACGAAAGAAAAATATGATTGATAGGTAGAGGAGAGTTTGTATACCTCTACGATAGTATCTACCTACTTTTTGATATAAATTTAAAAATATTAATATAACTTGGAAACACAAAGGACCTAAGTAGAGATAGATAACACAACATCAATATTATTAAATAGATATTAAGGTGTATCTTTGAAAATAGGTGATAGTCATACCTATAGATATCCCTATTTTTTCAATATTTATTTTTTTCTAACGGAAATAGAAAGTAAAAAAATATATATGTAGATTCCTATGAATTATATGGAAATAATACTGATAAATAAATTGTATAGTAAGGAGGTAACCGAGTTGGATAGTGTCTGGAGTCTCTGTAGTCTCGTTTGTAAAAAGTATCCCTATTTTTTCAATATTTATTTGTTCCTAACGAAAATAGAAAGTAAAAAAATATATATATGTAGATTCCTATGAATTATGTGGAAATAATACTGATAAATAAATTGTATAGTAAGGAGGTAACCGAGTTGGATAGTGTCTGGAGTCTCTGTAGTCTCGTTTGTAAAAAACAAGTTAAAATATTATTCGTCTATCCTAAGACAATATTTCCAAATTAATTTTAGTACCTAATACTTCAATGCAGATAAAGACAATAATTTGAATAAACTGGGTAGATATGGATTGGTACAAAGTGACACTCACTACCCATTAAGAAAACATAGTTCTATTTATCTATTAGAAACTGGATAATCCGGCCATTCATTATCAGGTAGAACTGACAGTAGGCCTGCTACTCACGATGAGTTTTATCGCATGCGATGAACTGATCGATCATCTCATCGTGAGTAGGGAATGCCTATCCGATAAATTCCATTGATCAATGGACTGATCGATCATTGCATGCTATAAAACTCATCATGAATGGCGGGCTTAAGAGACTCCTTATTTCTGCCATACACTATCAGGTAGACCTGACAAGTCCTGAGAGACATTATTACTGCTATACAATATCAAGTAGACCTGACAGCCGCACCTGTTCAGGCGTGAATGGCAGCAATAATGTCTCTCAGGCGATTTGTCACGACGGCCTGTTATAATATCGCAAGCTTACCGTATCAATGAACCGTGTGCCCGTACCACTCCCATTGCTCGTATCACCATGCCGTGTGTCTTCACCTTCACCTCCCAGGAACTCTCTAGTCTTCTCCTTGAGCTCTTCACACAGTGAGTGTAGGAGTGACGACCGTGTACGTAGCTGTGAAACGGACAGAGGAGACGGAATGGGTTAATCACTCTGTCTGCGTCTACAGATTTGTTGATATCTATAGATGGATTGATAACCAACTATCTACCTATGTTATGATATTCTAAGGACCTCTTTGACTTTAGACAATTAATGTGATGGAGACCTAACGCGTATTTTCCTTGTAGAACCTGAAAAGAGTTATCCATTCACATATGTAGTTAGCACCCATGTTAAGCTTGACTTACCCTGGCCATCGTCTGGGGGGAGGCATTTGCACAATTGGGAGGTAACAGTTCATGGACCGTGCCAGTTTTGAGTCGAAGCAGGAGCCTCGTGTGACTTTGGTTTCCGACCAGCTCGGTTTTGGTTGACAGGAGTACCGGACCTAACTCGTTATCTACACCGACGAAATTGCTGTGTTCCTGCAAACAGAGGGGAGAAAATGGACATTAATATATAAATGATGTCGCATGCGATAAAACTCATCATAAATGGCGGGCTTAAGAGACTCCTTATTTCTGCCATACACTATCAGGTAGACCTGACAAGTCCCCTGAGAGACATTATTACTGCTATATACTATCAAGTAGACCTGACAGCCGCACTTGTTCAGGCGTGAATGGCAGCAATAATGTCTCTCAGACGATTTGTCACCACGGCCTGTTATAATATCGCAAGCTTACCGTATCAATGAACCGTGTGCCCGTACCACTCCCATTGCTCGTATCACCATGCCGTGTGTCTTCACCTTCACCTCCCAGGAACTCTCTAGTCTTCTCCTTGAGCTCTTCACACAATGAGTGTAGGAGTGACGACCGTGTACGTAGCTGTAAAAGGGACAGAGGAAACGGAATGGGTTAATCACTGTGTCTGCGTCTACAGATTTGTTGATATCTATAGATGGATTGATAACCAACTATCTACCTATGTTATGATATTCTAAGGACCTCTTTGATTTTCATGCAGAGAGGAATAAGAAATTGAATAAACCAAATCATTATAAACTAGGTTTGGTATAAGCATTAAGCATACGGTATTATAATTGGAAAGGAAATTTCAGTAACACCTTTAAGAGAACCTTCTTCCATGATTTCCTCCCGATTTTCATTTTGAATTAGGTTCCATATAAATAATTGCAAAGGGTTATGTTATCAGGCCTTTTTCGCAATAAATCTATGTAAGAAATGGCCAGGACCACAAACAGAGTTTTAACTTAATTCAAGTTTAACTTTTAGATTAAGCAATCTGATTGGTTGATTAGTTAATTTCAAAGTTCAAACTACTTGGCCAAACAGATAAGTGCTTTCACTTACCTCTAGTTTTGCGAACTTGTGCGCCTTGTACGCCGCGTTTTCCGCGTTGATTAGTTTCGTGAGGAGAAATTCTTTGAAGTCGGAGTCCGCCCGGAAAATGGCGGGCTGAGGGAAATTGGGACCGAAGAACGGGACATCGTCTCGGGCCGTCACACTCACTTTGTACCTGGGAAGAGGGAGAGAAAATTAGGTTTTCAGGTTCCTTCCAAACGACCAATCTATGTATATTTGTATATTGTTAGCTTTAAATAAGTAAACATTTAAAAGTCAAATTTGAACTTGCGACTTGTTTTGATGCAACTTTGCGAAAATTTCGTCAAAATCGTACAAACAGGCAATCGCGAGTTAAAGCGGAACAATCAAACAAATATTCATCCAAACCAAATGCAAAACGGTGGAGTTAAAACGTAGACCTTCACTTCGTTCGGCCAATCACCTCCTTAATTTTTCTCAAAGTAAGTTGGTACCATCCTAAGTAATTTGGATACATTTCTCAATTTCAGACTCACCTCGTATTGGGAGTATTGGGGTCAATCACTTGGACTACGATGAAAGCGTGTAGGAAATGAGAAGCAATCATGTCCGGAGAGAACGGGGTATTTGTTTCTTGAAACACGATAGCTACAATGTCATTACCTGCCAGACAAGAACAATGAAGAAAATTGGAAAATTAATAACAAGAACAATGGAGGAAATTGGAAAATTAATATCAATCAATATTGGTGAGCTAGCAGTCCATAAGGTAAGTAAAATAGCCAAGAAGGTAAGTAATAAGTGGTCAATTTATACGACGGACGCTGTGATGGATACAAATCAGTTTTCATCAGCACTGATGGCAGGTGCCGATATCAGTGTGAAAGTCAGCTGGAAATTTTCCAGTCAAGAAAACCACACATTTTTACACGAATTACGTACAATTCACTGCATTACACGTTTAAACCGACCAACTAAAGGCGGATTTCGGATGTACAGGTAGGTGGTTTGAGCCCAAGTCTAAAGACATTGAACAGAATCTTCGATAGGAGTACACATTTTTACACGAATTACGTACAATTCACTGCATTACACTTTTAAACCGACCAACTAAAGGCGGATTTCGGATGTACAGGTAGGTGGTTTGAGCCCAAGTCTAAAGACATTGAACAGAATCTTCGATACTACCATCAGTGATTCAGTGCTAAGTATACCTATTCACATTGGTACAAGAGAGACGAGCCTTTTTCTCGACCAATAGATTCACAATACATATCATTTTGATCATATTGTTGAAGGTAGACATGAAAAATTGCAAAATTCGCGGAAGTATTTTTACTTTCCTTTTCAAGTAGATACTCTATTTTTAAGGCCATATGTATGCTCTCATGGCTTCATCCACACTGACTTACCTATATGCCTTTTTCTTTGGAGTTGCTGCGGATCGTTTTCGGTGAATGGTAACAGTGTGGACACGTGGAACATGATCTCCCTCTCCTTGAAGACTTGGTACACAGCCTGCTCTCCTGTCTGTCGGAACTGGGTGTCCAGACCACCTCGATATCTGCGAATTAGTTTTAAACACTCAAATTAGTTTTAAAGGCGATTGGCCCCTAATAGCAAAACAATTACGTGCACCCTTTACAAAGAGTGACATTATTGCCAAGGAGAATGTGAGCCATTTCACCAAGGGAAAATTACTGTCAAAGACAATCTAAATCTGAACCATTTGACCTCTACACCGAAACAAAGTGCCTACAAAAAACAATTCAAGGAGTGTCCCTAGTTAACAAATTCCCTGAAATTCCTTACCATACAAGGAGTACGCTTTAAAAAGTAACGTATTGTATTGAAATAAAAAGGAGTCCTGTTGTAATCTACAGACCTGTATCCAACATATTCATTGGATCGGAGTTAATGGTACATTGGTACAGCGCTTTGGAACACAAATTTCCTTCATTTTTCAAGATTTTAAGGCGACTTTTTGTCACTATACCTTCAACGCAAAACCCGGACTTACCCCTTGTGATCTTTGAGCAGTATCCTCTGGCCGAGCAGATTGAGGAACTGGTCGAAAGCCGGACTGGTGTGCTTGTTGGCAACGTCTGTCGGAACTGGGTGTCCAGACCCCCTCGATATCTGGAAAATACCATACGATACACTCGAATAAGTTTTAAAGGCCTCCTTACAGTGTTAATCGAAATTATTGCCATAGACAATCTAAATCCGAACGATTTAACCTCTACACTGCAATAAATTGCCAAAAACAATCCAACAAGTGTTGCTTGTTTACAAATTCAAATTCCCAGAAAATCCTTAGTATACAAAGAGAATGTTTTACCCGTTTTTGGTATTGTATGGAAATAAAAAGCAGTATTGATGTAATCTACAGACCTGAAAACCATGTTCCTTGGATCGGAGCTAATGGTACATAGCTTTGGAACACAAATGTCCTTGATTTTCAAGATTTTAAGGCGACTTTTTGTCACTATACCTTCAACGCAAAACCCGAACTTACCCCTTGTGATCTTTGAGCAGTATCCTCTGGCCGAGCAGATTGAGGAACTGGTCGAAAGCCGGACTGGTGTGCTTGTTGGCAAACAGTTCTTCCTCCGTGATCTGCCCGTGTCGCTGGTAGAGGACTCCGAATTTAAACTGGGACACTAGGACATGCTCGTCGTAAGCTGCTATGAGACTGGAGGCTTGCGGACACAGAACGGGCGTCAGAGAGCTGCAGGTCAGCTGCTCATTGACCAACTGAGGGGAAGAAAACGAGGGAGGGATTAGTGTCTGAGTTTGAGAACCACTGTCTGAGACCGGGGCACACACTTTGAGAATAACCATTAAATCTGGGATTGAACCCACGCCCTCCTATTTACCAGGCGAGCGTCTTGACCACTACACCCCCGAGGCAGGTATATCACCATTTGGCAATTACGGCTCACGCCGGGTTACTATTATTTATAGGCCGCGCGGTGCTTCGAACTCTTGACGTTCGCTTCCCGGCACGCTTGATATAACTTTCAAAGTAGATTTGTTACGTGTTAATTGTTTGCAAATGTCAGTTCTGGGAAAGTTGTGAGTCTTTGATTTTTTTAAAACAGTGATAACTGAATTTTGTTAGGTCAAGTAGGTACGTAATTATTCCAAACAGCTCAATAAATCAAATCAACATACATGAGTGGGCATTGTTTGCAAATGTCAGTTCTGGGAAAGTTGTGAGTCTTTGATTTTTTTTAAACAGTGATAACTGAATTTTGTTAGGTCAAGTAGGTACGTAATTATTCCAAACAGCTCAATAAATCAAATCAACATACATGAGTGGGGAACTCTTTATTAGCTAATTAAGAACGGGATACAATAAAAGCTGAATAAAAATCCTTTATTAGAGTTCTGCGATTGTCATGAAAGCTTTCTCCGTTATCTGATAAGAAATAAATAATATGTAGATTGTAGCTAGGAAGGAACTTATGTAAAAGTGTACATGTATCGTATCACGAATGATACCAGAAGAAATTGTGATCTGTTCTGAACCCAGATTATGTAACAAACTAGACTTGGAGAGTATCTCGTATGTTTATGTTTACTTTGAAACTTTTAACATGGATGTGACCATTAAGGTAATAACGGGTGATAACCTGATAACTTGTATTGGTGATGTGATTATTATTATATTGCTTTGGGTTATCTTCAGTTATATTTGATACGCAAGGAAGTAAATGTCCTGTAGTAGGTACCTATGTACATTGTATAAGTAGGTAGATACAAATATCTGTATCGATAAACTACTTGCTTAAAGACTTAAAGATTTATAACACCTTCAAATATACCTAAATAAGGTAGTCAGGTTGCCTGACTGAACTTTATAAGGTCTCCAATTACTACACCTGAAGAGGATGAGTTCTTTAAAAGAAGACCTATGACATCACCTACTGATATGCAATCACAGGAAATCTTCCTGTTACGTTCAGACCTTGCCCAAAGCTTGTTCACAATCAATTCTTTGTAGGTGAATGTGCCATTTTTACGAGGCAGGTAAATAGGTGTGCTAAAAATGCTCATTCATAACAACAGAAACAAAAGATACCAAGAGTTGGAATAATGAGAACACATTGGAAGCTACCAACCTAACATGTACCTAGCTTATCTACTGATTCACACATTTGGTGTATTGTTTTCACACCGTTGTAAAACGTGCAAAGTTAAATCCAAAGTATGCTTGAAATCTAGGTCCCAGCAGCAATTATGAGCAGGTAGGTACCATTGTAAACAGTTCTTTAGGTTGTAAGTATCTAACATAATTAATGCAACACAATAAATTACCCAAGTACACCAACCTAGCAAGAACAATCGTGTACTTTATGTATATCGAGCGATCTACCGTTTTCAACATGACCATTGTTCATTTCAGTAATTACACTTGGAGAGATAAAAGTTCCAAGTTAGGATTTCAGATAATAACGGGTCATAAATTGGAGTCAGCCTCTCTCTATCAAAAACCTCGTAAATTCCAAAAGTAGGTAGCTTTGGAACTTGAATATTGTTTGGTATTGTATTTCATAACTATCAAGTGGTCTGATTTGTGAGCCCAAGATTATAAACCTTTATTTGGAAATATGACGTACCTAGTTGTCTTACATTTTGAGTACAAATGGTGAAGGTAAAAGTGTAATGAAATTATATAATAAAATGAATTCTTTAGACAATTAATGTGATGGAGACCTAACGCGTATTTTCCTTGTAGAACCTGAAAAGAGTTATCCATTCACATATGTAGTTAGCACCCATGTTAAGCTTGACTTACCCTGGCCATCGTCTGGGGGGAGGCATTTGCACAATTGGGAGGTAACAGTTCATGGACCGTGCCAGTTTTGAGTCGAAGCAGGAGCCTCGTGTGACTTTGGTTTCCGACCAGCTCGGTTTTGGTTGACAGGAGTACCGGACCTAACTCGTTATCTACACCGACGAAATTGCTGTGTTCCTGCAAACAGAGGGGAGAAAATGGACATTAATATATAAATGATGTACATTTTTCCCTGTTTTTGGTACATATTCGTTCATTCATAGCGTTCCTCGGTGGGTAGGGAAGAAATTTGTAGCTAGCAATTGGAGAGCTACACCAAGGGTGCGCCTTACCTAGGCATTGGGACGTTAACAGGAATATGAGCACTTCAGCAATAATTTTGATACGTTACCGAAGTCAGTCGATATCGACTGAAACTGATAGAACCCATTCGGTCGACTGAAGTGTAGACACACCTTAAAAACCAAGTTTATACTTTAATCCTATTTGAGTCTAAAATCCAATGTTCAAGCTGTCATCAAGTTCTTAGAAATCGATTTCTTGGGCTATCCTTTTCAAGACAATTCCTACGTAAGAACAAACTACAAAGTCAATAGTATTCGTGCATAATATGTACCTATGTATACAGGGTGTATCACAAAGCTATGTCAAGCCGAAAATGGCGAACATTACAGGTCAAGGGCTACAAAAAGTTCTTCGCCCCCCCCCCCTTCATTTCACTAAAATGAAGCATAAATAACATAACCATACGCAGAGATATGAGACTATAGGTACCGTCTTATCAGGGGTTAATGTTTGAAAGATGGGACAGTCCTAATCTCTATGAACGTAAATAAATTATAAAGATAAGAACCTACCTATTGTACTAAACGAAAAAGTTTAGCAGAATATATCTAGGAGGCACACAATATCTACATAGGTAAATTCTAAAAAGGTCAAAGACAGCAAAAAAGGTCAAATAGTAAAATGAAGAAATTCCTTCCTCAATGCCTCGTTATTTCTCGACGGAACAGACTCATAATTCTTATTCACACCTACATATTTCTCTTCACACTCACATGCACTACCGCCTACCCAGAGATTTTTATCTGAACGTTAACTCTTTCTGGATCGCACTCAGGAAAGAATCACTTATATCGGCCATAATAGCTTCGAAGTTCATTAATTAAATTAGATGAGATGGATTTTTCCTGTTTTATTGTCCCCCGAAGAATTTTCACACCTGATTAGACTATGGGATGTATGTAATTGACGACGGTGATGTGCGACTTACAAAGAAGGAAGAAACTTGTTCTTTTCGCATTTGAATTTAGATCATATCATCAAAAAACATGATATCACGAAGAACTCCAAACAAGCACGGCAGAAATATCGACCGTTCATCCGGAAAATTGAATCCAAACTCTCCAACATTCAATATTCTGACTAATCATATTTTCATCATTATGTATGTGGGGGGCAAGAGAGATTTAGAAAGCCTTTACAAACCCACAAACAACAAAACAACGTAGGGCAGGCCGATTATTTATCCTGAAGGGGGAACATTGTCATTGCTATTCGAGGTCATTTTCTACAAGTAGGTCACCGATTAATTGTGTTAATAGAGACATTACAATACACAACTTACAATACATGACAATAACAATTACAATACAATAGAAGCGCACATGCACGCTTGTTACATTTTGATAACGCACTGGGAGTACACGCCCCTCGCGATAATTTCAATTAAATGCTCAAAAAAATACGCCTCTTAATTTTTTAAATTCAAAACGAGAGCAACACAACATGTGTTTTGTGTCGTTGTTAATCGACCGAACTGTCGAGATAATGATAGAAAAAGTTCGAGCCTTCTCTATTGTTATTCTAGCCTCGGTATACTAGTTGATGCCCTCATTTTAGTTGAACGAATTCAAAGATCAAACTTTTTTTAACTTTTCAGAACACATGGACCTGTTTGGAGACAGCATAATCAACTGTCGGTTCATGTGAGATCCGTTTTAGGATAAAGGACTTCATCAGTAAATACAATCTACAGAAAAACCTGCCGCCTGCCGAGATCGTAACCGGAAAATCTTCCAAACCATTGCTGATGAATCTGATGATTTACAAGTTCAAAAGGTGACTCCAAGTCACCATTATTTCCTTTTCGGGTAAGTCACAATAAATATCTTTTAATGCTTTTTCAAACTACACTTTTGTTTTGACAACTTCCAGAATTTTGTCCAGCACAAGTGACCTTTCGAGCCTTCTCTATTGTTATTCTAGCCTCGGTATACCAGTTGATGAGATGCCCTCATTTTAATTGAACGAATTCAAAGATCAAACTTTTTTTTAACTTTTCAGAACACATGGACCTGTTTGGAGACAGCATAATCAATTGTCGGTTCATGTGAGATCCGTTTTAGGATAAAGGACTTCAGTAAATACAATCTACAGAAAAACCTGCCGCCTGCCGAGATCGTAACCGGTGAATACTGAAAATCTCCCAAACCATTGCTGATGAATCTGATGATTTTTACAAGTTCAAAAGGTGACTCCAAGTCACCATTATTTCCTTTTCCGGTAAGTCACAATAAATATCTTTTAATGCTTTTTCAAACTACACTTTTGTTTTGACAACTTCCAGAATTTTGTCCAGCACAAGTGACCACATGTACCTAGCTTATCTACTGATTCACACATTTGGTGTATTGTTTTCACACCGTTGTAAAACGTGCAAAGTTAAATCCAAAGTATGCTTGAAATCTAGGTCCCAGCAGCAATTATGAGCAGGTACTCCACCGTAATGTAGGACGATTAGTAAGGTGTAGGTAAATAAACTCACATCTTCTTATCTTACTGTGTCATAACGTGTCGTCTGTGTCACAATGCCTACTGATAAAGGTGCCTATCGGGTAAGCCAAGCTTTTCCATTGAACAAACATTGAAAACGTAAAGGAGACACCTTTCTGTCAGCAGTTAATCACCTTGCTTTAATATTTCAAGAGGCCACCTCACGTGTGATTTATGTAGTCAGATAATTCTTGTCATCCCTTTCCATTATGATGGGATCAGAGATCATACAACTGTTTAAATGGCTTTAACCCTTTGTGGAAATAACATCAAAGAAATGAAGGTATTATACCCTTTATGGTCATATGAAGAAAAAGTATTTATAAAAGCTAGCCAGGGAGAATATTGGTGCTTTGTTTCGCAAAAGAGAAGTTACACAGGAATATCTATTTAGCAATAAATTAGGAACTCTCAAAGAGCAATAGATAAAGAAGCTAGAAAATCACTAAAATGAAGTTAGCAGAATATATCTAGGAGGCACATATCTACATAGGTAAATTCTAAAAAGGTCAAAGACAGCAAAAAAGGTCAAATAGTAAAATGAAGAAATTCCTTCCTCAATGCCTCGTTACATACCTACTATTAGATACCTAGGCATACAAGAAATATGGCTGAACAATAATCATAACAGTAAGTACCTACTTAGAAATTATGCAAGTAGCTGATGCATTTGCATGTGGTAGGCAAATTCATAGTAAGTTACTTAGGTACTCGTATAAAAATATAAACATGGGATATACACAGAAAAACTTTGCATGTCAAGTTGAAGACATGTCAGGAAGCTTTTGGCTTTCAGTTTTGTTATGGGTAAGTTGCCATGGTACCAGAGGTACCTTAGAACCTTATATCCAGGCAATAACTGTAGGTAAGCCAAGCTTTTCCATTGAACAAACATTGAAAACGTAAAGGAGACACCTTTCTGTCAGCAGTTAATCACCTTGCTTTAATATTTCATAGGTGGTTTACATAATGGTATAGGCTGATTGGGCTGAAGTGTAAAATATTACTGTAAATGAGAAAGCGGCACTTTAGCCCTTGTGACTTCTTTGTTGTTTTCTTCAGACTCATGTCCTGCTTTGTATCCGGATATTAAGTACCTCTACCTATATATAATGGTATAGGCTGATTGGGCTGAAGTGTAAAATATTACTGTAAATGAGAATGCGGCACTTTAGCCCTTGTGACTTCTTTGTTGTTTTCTTCAGACTCATGTCCTGCTTTGTATCCGGATATTAAGTACCTCTACCTATACTTGTAAACCTAGTTTTTCAACCCACTTTTAACACGGAAATTCATTTCGGCTTGCCAAAGGTTTCTTTTTACCGCAAAAAATTTGAGGTTTCCTTTCAATACAAAAGACAATTTTTTACCTCAATTCTCTTTAGAGATGAGCTTATTATCCCTTTAGAAATTTGTCAAAATGACAAATTGTTAACAGAACACAAAAAAGTCGGCACGAAAAAACCATGTCGGAAAACCGCATGTCATCCAAATTGTTCTTTACATCTTCAAATTGTTCCATCCATTCTTTCCATTGAAAAGTCGGTTAACAGTTCAAACGATTTCAGAGCTAAACGTTTCTAACCATTTCCTAAACGTTTCTATTTCCTTTTTGTTGCTCATGTTCCGCCGTTTAACACCTGTAACGATGTAACTTATTGTGTCAGACAATGGAACCGAACCCCCAGGTATCCGGATGTGAAGTATTTGTAGAAAATCCGAAACGATTTTCTACGCATGATGATTCAAAATGGCATACCCTACAGGGTGATGCTTGCCTCCATTTTTTTATTTTATAATAAAGTATGTACCTACGCCATTATGTCAAAATCCCGCCCGGATCGATTAATAAATTGTGTACCTTCGCCTTACAGTTGATGGCAAAGCATAGGTATTCTGCCAAGATAGTACCTACACAATTCTTTAATCCAGAAATTAAGTGTAATGTCTTCGATTGCAACATTTGCCCACCACGCTATATTATGTAGACCTTAAGTCATTAATCATGCAAATTTTACTATGTCAAATTTCAGATCAGGGACGCAAATCAGATGAACATATGTACATAAATTAGATTCATCACAAGGGACAGAACCCAGAGCTCCCCATTAATCTGAAGGTACACCAACAGAAAGAACACACTGCAAACACCCTGTATGCATTTTATCACCATTCACCTGCTGTTCAGTTATTTGGTTTCGAATTTGGAACAGAACCGTCAAGTCATTTTTACTGCTTCCGCTCCAGGATCCACAGTACCAAATAGCAGATGTTCAGGAAATAAGGGTACCATATACACCACTCTGCACCAGAGTACCTCTTTCTCCCTGGTAGCATCGTATGGTTTCCTGGAAACCGTGAGCTGGTGGTAGTTGTTGTGTACCCCCTTGGATTTGTGTTTTGGAATTAGGATTAGAAATTCTTCCAAGTCCTTGTCTTCTTCTTATTCTAATAGTCTTGTCTTCAATACCGTGTACCTTCGCCTTACAGTTGATGGCAAAGCATAGGTATTCTGCCAAGATAGTATCTACACAATTTTTTAATCCAGAAATTAAGTGTAATGTCTTCGATTGCAACATTTGCCCACCACGCTATATTATGTAGACCTTAAGTCATTAATCATGCAAATTTTACTATGTCAAATTTCAGATCAGGGACGCAAATCAGATGAACATATGTACATAAGTTAGATTTATCACAAGGGACAGAACCCAGAGCTCCCCATTAATCTGAAGGTACACCAACAGAAAGAACACCCTGTATGCATTTTATCACCATTCACCTGCTGTTCAGTTATTTGGTTTCGAATTTGGAACAGAACCGTCAAGTCACTTTTTACTGCTTCCGCTCCAGGATCCACAGTACCAAATAGCAGATGTTCAGGAAATAAGGGTACCAGATACACCACTCTGCACCAGAGTACCTCTTTCTCCCTGGTAGCATTGTATGGTTTCCTGGAAACCGTGAGCTGGTGGTAGTGGTTGTGTACCCCCCTTGGATTTGTGTTTTGGAATTAGGATTAGAAATTCTTCCAAGTCCTTGTCTTCTTCTTATTCTAATAGTCTTGTCTTCAATACTTACTGATAGAGTGAGCAAGGGTAGATGGATAGAGCGAGCGTAAAATTAAACCTCACTTTAGGGTAGGCACTGAAGATGGTCTAATCAAAAACAAAGGATAGAATAAATCAAACAAAATACCTACATCACTTGAAAAACACTAGGTGAAGAGCCTGATGATGAATCTGGGAGTTCGAGAATCAGGGCTTCAAGTAGGCACATAGCCTTATGCCCTTAAAAGCTTAGGCAAGGAATTTCATAGCAGAACATAATGTGGAGTGGATAGGGCGTACCTACATTATTTTACAATACAAATTCACAAATTACTCAGCGAACGAATTACTAATCCTTCCAACACTAATCCAAAATGTTAACAAGCCTATTGTTCTATTCAGGTTTCGAATGAGACTCATGATTTAGGATTCGTTGGTAAAAGCGTGCCCTACTGAAGCAGATGTTGGGATCAAAAACGTGATATGAAAGATGTAGAATTGTAGATGGAAGAAAGAGCAGTTGGTGACTTACCCGTCCTAAAAAGAAGCGCCTATAACATTTGGCTGTGTCATCACATTCGATTTTCGACCGCCAGGGAGCGGTGGGTCCGTGCTGGTGGGAATTTGAATTCTGCCGCGACTCGTTTTCGTACCCATCGAGCCAGTAGCCGCCGCTAGGGGGCGTTACTATCATAGGATAGGGTAGACTCCCCCGGAGTGTCTCCTCGAGGAGTTCTTTGGAGTTGTTCTTGTCATGTTGTGAACTAGACGTCCGTGATTCATCCCGCGATGTCTGAAACATAAGAAGAAGTCATGTCAAGAAACTTTCAAAGAAAGAATATGCCAAGAAGAAACATTAAATGGAGAAACTTTCGACATAAGGAACCAAGTAAAGTTCCTGTTGGTGAGAGAAGTGAGAGAATATGCCAAGAAGAAACATTAAATGGAGAAACTTTCGACATAAGGAACCAAGTAAAGTTCCTGTTGGTGAGAGAAGTGAGAAATAGAAGCGTACAGAATGAGATACTGTACCAACAATAAAACTCAACTTCTAACCTAAACTTAATTATAATTTTAGTTCCAGATATGACAAATGTGATACACAATTACACATTTAGACAAACTCAGAACGCTTTTGTTCTTAACTATTGGAAATTGAAAGATCATGGCAAAAAGTACTGAACAAGTCACCCAAGTGGAAGCAGAAAGTGGTTTAATAAAAGTTGTTTGATATGAGATCCACAATGTTTGCCATCTTGTACGTATCCACTATAATTCCTAGATCTTCAACATCCGGCAAACTTGAGCACCTAAGCTTCGCAATATTCAAGAACACACTCTTACCACTTTCTTTCTTTAAGTCGTTATGAAATTCTTATTAATTTCTTGACATTTAAAGTGAGTATGTAAAGTTGTGCATTATAACGTAAGTAGTTTAGGTACATAGTTTTTAATAATCATGTAACCATTTTATGTGGTCGCAAACATTCAAGTTCTATTTTACCTGCATAAAAGAAAGTGAAGGCAGACGTTTAAAGAACATCAAGTTCCTATCACGTTGTGGGTTTCAAGCAACATCACTTGTGGTGAATGTTCTATGAAACGTGGGGTATTGATCAAAATTACTACTCAGATATGCAATACGTATTATTGATCGCAATTCTAGAGCTCTAGGAATAATACGTAAAATGGTAAAACAGTTTGTAAGAGCTGCAATGGAAAGTATGGATCTTTTCATGAAGACAGAAAGCAAACAAGACGTTTCAAATATTCAAAGGTCTGAATTACCGAGTGACATTTAGTCTTTTTACCTATGAGTTACAAGCAAATGAATACATACAGTAACTGTCACACAACATATCAATAATTCATTATTGCACCCCTGGCACTTAACGTTAAGCACATTCTTCTAAACGAGGATACTTGTGGAGCATTTGTAAAGCTAAAAGAAGTACTTACAACAGAAATTATTACCAAAGATTTCACAAACACAATAGCACAAAAACATCACAAGAGGAATTTATTATGTTTCTAATAAGCTTGATGTACCCATAAGTAATAATATGTAGGTAATTATTATGGAATTTACGAATATAAAATCTTATTTAGACTGCAGAGTTCTCGAAACGGCTGATTTTCTCTTACCCAGTCCTCCTTCTCTCTTCGATTTCGGGACGATAAGACCACTGTAATTACAGTTACAGTAGTTGACAGCCGGGTAAAGTTAGTTTCCACTGTCATTCCATCACTATAAATGAGGGATGATGTTCCATTCTACTACTGGTCCATTGGATCCTATATTTTTCTATTGAGTGAAATGGTCAATGGTCATCAACTTATAATCATCTTCTGTATTTAATAGTCACTTGGTCATGATAGAGGGGAGATAAATAATTAGAGATGCTGACTGAGCAGGATTATGGATGTGGTCAATTCCATGACCTGTTGGTGATAGTGATAAAACACCGGAGCCCTTCCTCTCTTCTCTGTGGTCAGTTTTACGACTTTTATACCCAAGGGATGTTACCTACAGCGTATCCCTTTGTTACCTATTGATCATTTAATACCTGTGAGGTAGTGTGAGGTGAATAAAAATATCTAATGAAATGTATAAAAATAAATTTAGCTCATCCCTACAGGGGATTTAGCTGATAAGTCTTTGTTTGTAATGCGAATTTGACAAATTTTTACCAACAAAAAGTTTTACCTTTTGGGCTAAAATGATTTCTCAATCGATCATTTTTAGGTATTTTAGGTATTCACGTACAAATTTTTACCAACAAAAAGTTTTACCTTTTGGGCTAAAATGATTTCTCAATCGATCATTTTTAGGTATTTTAGGTATTCACGTACCTACCTAAATCTGACTATAAATCACTCTATTCCACCGTAATGTAGGACGATTAGTAAGGTTTAGGTAAATAAACTCACATCTTCTTATCTTACTGTGTCATAACGTGTCGTCTGTGTCACAATGCCTACTGATAAAGGTGCCTATCGGGAAGTTGCGAAATCTCTCTCCACACGGCATGACAGCCGAAAATAAATAAAGCAATACAAATATAAGTAAATAACATAAATAAATTATGTACATATTAAAACAATACCTCAGCATGTTACACATCAAAATAACTCCCCATATAGAGGAGGTATTATAAGTGCAGAATCACGTCTTGTGAAAGTAAAGACTAAAGACAATATTGACATCAAACTTTAGCCTTCGTTTCAGAACTGTGTGCAACTGAATGTACAATGTATTTGACAAAGAAATTGAAAAAGAGATGGGAATTGCTATAAACATCGTCCATATCAGAGCTCCAAGATTTGATATGATAAACAACAGTAGATACACTGACTTTAGTGCTATAGCTCAACGTTGAAATATTAGACAAAGATAATTACAATAGGCTCATTATTGAATTTGAAACAATTAGGAGGCGTCAAGAAAATTACGAAGGAACGAAAACTTAACAAAGAAAACAAAGCAACAATGGAACTTTTAATAACAGTTCTGAGCCTAGAAAGAAAAACACTGATTCCCAAAAAGACTAACAAGAAGGAACACAATGTGTTTAGCCTGAAACGAAACAAATCAACTAGAAAATAATTGGTACGTAGGTTCACGGTATTACTGTGCGTCGCTTTTGATGTGTATGCGTTTGCATTGGATAAAAAATTCAGTAAGTTTAAAATTCTAGCTTGTTTTATGGTGACCTAACTGACAACTTTTCAAACTAGATCCTGGGCCTAGTTAAATGTAAAATACGAGTTCAAAACTTTGGGACGATGAAAGGACACGTTTGACACAAACTGGTGTTAAAAAATTTGTCCACAAATTTTCGTTAGTGTTAATGTAGAACAGAGATTTCTTCAAAGATAGTGAGTTTTTTCTTCTGTTTGTGTCATTAGAATTAGAAGAAGCAAAAGATTCAAATCTAGAATGTGAGGTTACAAGCTAAAGTGCTGTTCTTTCCAATGTTAGCACAGAATACGCCATGAATGTACACGGTGCATTGGTATGGTGAATGTCTAAGTACAACTTTAATATTCTAAAAGCATCAGGCTTACATACTGAGGGAGTGTGATAGTTTCAGCAAGGGGTATACTTGTTACATTTTTTTGATACATTTCATTGTGGTTGATTACGTAGTCGCACATGATTTCTGCCAATAAAATGGAGTAACCTTTTGTTTTTGTTGGTAACGAGGTTGACTTTCAAATGTATCGAAGTCAGAAGTGTACATATCTAAGACAGGTATGTCATATCCACGTAATATCTTCCATAACTAGTCACCAAAAGTTTCCATCTCTTCAGAGTCCTCAGCTTTCTCTCACTGTTCCCCAATTACCATCCCCAGATTCCCACAGTTCAGGGAATGTACATATCTACCTACCTAGGCTTGCCAAATATCCAAAATGTCGATTCGGGACGCGAATCCGCGAACATAATTGCCAAATCCGCGAACATTCATAACATTATTCAGGGAATGTACATATCTACCTACCTAGCTTGCCAAATATCCAAAATGTCGATTCGGGACGCGAATCCGCGAACATAATCGCGAAATCTGCGAACATAATCGCGAAATCCGCGAACATAATCGCGAAATCAATCGCGAAATCCGCGAACATAATCGCGAAATCAATCGCGAAATCCGCGAACATAATCGCGAAATCCGCGAACATAATCGCGAAATCCGCGAACGTAATCGCGAAATCCGCGATCGTAATCGCGAAATCCGCGAACGTAATCGCGAAATCCGCGAACGTAATGGCGAAATCCGCGAACATAATCGCGAAATCCGCGAACAAAATCGCGAAATCCGCGAACAAAATCGCGAAATCCGCGAACATAATCACCATTACAATGCAACCTAGTCATTTGTGTCTATTCAAGTGTAAAAGTACGACTGGTGTACCAACTTGGTGCTTAGTGGTGATTGTTGCAACTTTACTGGCTCAAATTACACCTGTAGGTACCTAATAGGTGGTACCTATACCACTAAAATAGGTTAGGTAGACAGAATGCTGTGGTACTTATTGGTTTTATTGGTTAAGATAAGGTAACTACCAACCTAGAAGAGTTGAGTTACATTTTATTGATACATTTCATTGTGGTTGATTACGTAGTCGCACATGATTTCTGCCAATAAAATGGAGTAACCTTTTGTTTTTGTTGGTAACGAGGTTGACTTTCAAATGTATCGAAGTCAGAAGTGTACATATCTAAGCCAGGTACGTCATATCCACGTAATATCCTCCATAACTAGTCACCAAAAGTTTCCATCTCTTCAGAGTCCTCAGCTTTCTCTCACTGTTCCCCAATTACCATCCCCACATTCCCACAGGGCACTTCACAAAGTTATCGAGTCTTCGATAATGTAGTTATCCAGTTGTCAAATGAAGCTGATACAATATCAGCTTGTCCTGAATACTGATATTCAATGTAGATTCCCACAGGGCACTTCACAATGTTATCGAGTCTTCGATAATGTAGTTATCCAGTTGTCAAATGAAGCTGATACAATATCAGCTTGTCCTGAATACTGATATTCAATGTAAATATGTGCTCTGTTATTTGCTGTGTTGGTCACGACTTCTTAATACACGGTGTCCGTGTTTTCCTTGTTAAAGTTTGCGATGTTAATGTTGCTTGCTTGTTTAGACAAAAGTGTTCAAACAAGTTAGTAGGTTCACTGGTCCATATGTAGGTACATACCTACTTTTTGGAGTTTGGATGGTTTATTTCATCACGGTTAGGTACGAGAACGAGAGTATTTTGTTTCAGATAAGAACCTTCCTTTCACAATCTTTTGAGGACCTTCCACTTAGGACAAATCAGTTCATTCGGTCTCTACAACCGACACGACAATGGGGCAATAATATCTCAGTCCATCTACACCTAGAGACGTCGTACCTATTGGTCGATTTCTGTAAGAAGCTCTTTGAAAAATCTCAGAGACCTCCTCGACGTTAATGTGTAGGAATCAATAGTAAAGCCACAGATTCCGACAATAGAACAAGCGATCTCATTTCATTGTATTTATTTCTATGATTAGGATCAAAACACGAGTTCTTATTATTTTTCGACCTACACCTAGAGACGTACCTATTGGTCGATTTCTGTAAGAAGCTCTTTGAACAATCTCAGAGACCTCCTCGACGTTAATGTGTAGGAATCAATAGTAAAGCCGCAGATTCCGACAATAGAACAAGCGATCTCATTTCATTGTATTTATTTCTATGATTAGGATCAAAACACGAGTTCTTATTATTTTTCGATGAAGTGTAATTATTCGCCCATCAGCACTTACGTGGCATGCAAGTTCACTCATCCTACATATTACAATAAAGACAGTCTAGTTCATGGGCAGGCCGATTTATCCTGAAGGGGGAACATTGTCATTGCTATTCGAGGTCATTTTCTACAAGTAGGTCACCGATTAATTGTGTTAATAGAGACATTTTCAGGAAAGAATCACTTATATCGGCCATAATAGCTTCAAAGTTCATTAATTAAATTAGATGAGATGGATTTTTCCTGTTTTATTGTCCCCCCCAAAGAATTTTCACACCTGACTAAACTGTGGGATGTATGTAATTGACGACGATGAGGTGCGACTTACGAAAAAAAAAAAGAAACTTGTTCATATTTTGGGACATTTGAATTTAGATCATATCATCAAAAAACATGATATCACGAAAAATTCCAAACAAGTACGGCGGAAATATCGATCGTTCATCCGGAAAATTGAATCCAAACTCTCCAACATCCAATGCTGACTAATCATATTTTCATCATTATGTATGTGGGGGGCAAGAGAGATTTAGAAAGCCTTTACAAACCCACAAACAACAAAACAACGTATTTCCCTTTGTTCTTGCGAACATTTCTGTACAAGTTTCACAGGTGAACTTGCGTGCGGGTTGCAGATTTCAAGATAAAAGCCTCCCCCCTGCACAAACCTAGTTATTTGTAAGTTTACAACAACCCTTACAAAGGTTTGATTTTGAATTGATTGATTTCTGTGGTTGAATGAGCAACTATGATGTTTAATAACTTATAGGTGGGTTTAATACATTTATATCTACATACAAATGTATAGGTAGATTATTGCCAATAAACTCGAGTTGAATTTTGTAAAACTCACAAATCAAGGTGTCTGTAAATATCTGACATTGAGCTCTGACTTCAAGCTTTAGAACACGATCCAATTCAAATTTTGAAACCAAATAAATCATGCCACTTCTTTGAACAATAGATCCTTAACAAGCAGCTCGAAGGTATCCATAACAAGGCAAGTTAAGGACGCATGAATTACAAAATAAGTGGCACGAATAGGTGTCTACGTCCATACAGCTCAATGGTATCTGTACTATCTGTAACACTATGGACTCTAATGGACATTATGTTTGGTCCATGATCTTTGTGTAGATATCATGGTAGATCAGTTAGTATAGTATGAACAATATAGAGCTGTGGTATCAGAGGTCATCTGAGAATGAGTAAGCTTTTGTCTTTCGGCTATATAAAATCAAGAATAGGTATAGAAAGTAATTCTTGTAAATATGTACCTACTCGTATTATGAGTAGATATACAAATATATAAATGAAGCATGAATCGTAGTATTGAAAGTTGATTCACTTATTGCAACTTATGGAAACATGAAATATAGAATAAACTTGTAGACTTGAGTACAAAATGCAATGAACAATATGATTTTCACTTTCCGAACTTGATATGCTTATCAGTTGGAGCAAAAAATAACACTACTTCTCATACACCCTGTCAAGTTCTTCAAAGACCTTGATTTATAATCAAATGAAAAGCTGTAATTACCTAGGAGATACATGAAGATAACTTTGTCGTAAGTTCAAAGTTGTTTGGCTATTCACGGGATTCCAAGTACCCTACGAGAACGAGAGACAAGCTCTTCTCGCTGACATCGGAACTGGAAGATAGAACCAACGAGCATGAGCAGAGCATTGCTGCATTGCTGTCTGGCTAGGGGACGTTAAACAGAGAGAAGACTAGCGTCTGGCTGTGGGACTATAAACAGGGAGGAGAACAGCTAACCCTAACCAGCCTAGCTAGCTGGCAGCTCCTCAAAGGGTTCTCTCTGCTTTTAAAAGACCAAGTACAAGTCCTCACAATGGTTGACTGCGGTTCAGGACGAGCCAGCCAATTTAACATGGTCTCTGCTTTTAAAGACCAAGTCCAAGTCCTCACGATGGTTGACTGCGGTTCAGGACGAGCCAGCCAATTTAACATGGCTAGAGCTAGAGACCATCACCCCGGCGTATAGCAGATACAAAAAGACATCTTATCTTTATTCTGCTATCGCCATTCGGCGAAAGCTAAAACCGCTACAACAACAACAACAACAACAACAGCAGAGCATTGAAAGCATCCAAAGACATTTTCTAATATTTGTACCTACAGGAAAAAAGTCAAAGGATTTTCAATTGAACAACAAGGTTTTCCAAAAGTTTTTTTCTATAACTTTTAACCCTATTCGAAGGGGCTGCTTTGTCTCTAGTTTACCAAAGCACCAACAGATGGAATAAAACCATAGGCCCACTAATCAAACAAAAATAATAGTCAAATAAAAAACAACGAAAAATCAACAACACAGTTTACAAAGCCAAAAAGCTTAAAACCG
Source organism: Diaphorina citri (assembly GCF_000475195.1). Lineage (NCBI taxonomy): Eukaryota > Metazoa > Arthropoda > Insecta > Hemiptera > Psyllidae > Diaphorina > Diaphorina citri. The sequence continues at coordinate 108,225 of NW_007377836.1, forward strand.
TAAATTACCTCGACAATCCTTACACTAATGGCTATTATTATACAATTTATGATTATAATGGTAATTAGGAAAACCGAGAATGCCACTGCAACTACACAGTCCGTAGCGTTGACAAGGTGTAATCAGTCTACCGTATAACCCCATCAACAACAAAAACCCCTGCTAAAAAAAAGCCCCTAAAATGAGGTAAAATTATACTTCCAATAAATGTCTCACTTATATCCGGTGAAATATTAGAAATAACTCTAGGGGGGAAGGGGGTCCTTCCTCCGGTGTATGGATTACCGGCAACCGGAATCACAATATAATCAGTCCTGTGGTTTCTTCTGATGGAAATACAAAACCCTACGAGATGCCCAGGTGTTGAAAATGCTGAGCAGAAAAGTTGTTTGGCTTTCTTCCTACCGATTTGATAACATATTTTGTAAAATAACGGGAAATAATTATTCGGATATTGGAAGCTATAAAGGTGTAAAAACTTGGCTATTGATAGCATACACTTTAATTGGATTAGACCAACGTCTTAGAATCATAAGTTTCATAATGGGATCACGTAAAATTGGAATAATAACTGAACAATAAAATTGGCACTGCTGTTTAATTTATTCATCGATTCGGATCGAAAATCGGTTGAACATTTCGCGTTTCATCAACAACAAGAATAAACAAACATAAATGTGAGCACTCAGAACCTCTCAAAGGTAAAATCAAGGGTTTAATTCCATTATGCAAATCAGGATGAGCAAAATCCTTTGAACAAAGATCGTTTCGCATTGTTCGATCTATTGTTGCGATGAAAAGCAGATAATTTATTGTTTCTCAATCTGAATTCTGATCCTAAAGTCTGATTATATTTTGAAACAAAAAAGGGTTCACAATATTTGCCAATCTTTTGATCTCTGATTTTTCTATCGGGGTATCGTTGATGTGGTGAGAGATAAATCTTATATTTATGAGTATGTATTAGCATCATTAGAAAGGGGGTATCGTTATAAAAAACATCCACGCAATTGTATTTCTGTGAACTATATTTAACCACAGGCGCCACAGGGGAGCAGATTTGAATATTATGCCTACACGTACAAAACTGTCTAGTGGTTTAGCATGGTCAATAAGATATCTGCCGGACAGCATGACTAAGATAATGTGGACATCAAATTTTATGTTAATGGGTATTAGTGCATGTGACAAAAATACAAGTTGCAAAATTGGTGGATGTGCCAAAATAACCCAACTGGAAGAATCAGCATAATGGGTGTATCTCACCTAATAAGAGCTGATTTAAAGCTCGTTGAGATCCTTTGAGCTCCTCATAAAGAAGGTTATTTCTTTGAGTACAAAACAATCCTCAACCTGGAGCTATTTCTTTGTCTGTTTCACCTTCGAGTCAATATTTACCTTGTTCGATATATTTTCCTTTCAGTAGGAAAATTAATTCGACAAAAACAATAACGCCATCCTCTTTTCCATCGTCTTCATTTTCCACGGATATTTATTTTGTTCTTTTACTTCTCTAATATCGTTCTTCATATCGTCTTCTTCCACTTCTATTTATCTTTCCTCTCTTTTTTCTTTCACTTCTCTTTCGAGCATCATTTCTTCCTTTTCCAGCATGACAATACTCCGAGGACTTAGGTAATTCGATATATTATACCTATATTGCGTTAATGTTTCTGCAAACTCACACAACTTCTTTTTTTTTTCCACAGTCTGCTCCTTCCGTTTGTTTGCGTTGAGACAATCTTGAAATCTCTAATGGCTTCCCCTTCCTTTATTTTGACAATTTATTTCTCTTCTTTACTTTATCTTTCGTAGATTTCTTCTTTGGTGTACGATACAAAATTTTTGTAATGAAAATTGGATTTTTCGAACATGCGAATTGCGAATATTTTTCGATTCCAAGAGAAATCCTTTCTCCATTTTTCGTGTACAGATTCTTGAATAGACAAATAGACATGGGTATGACCTTGCAAGAGATCCAAGTTGTCTATGACAATGTCTAGAAGTAGAGGTACTTCCGCAGCATGCGGATTTGATGATAAACACATAAAACTGATAATGCTTGTTTTGTTTTTCACATTGCTATTTATTAAATTCTCTATACATAACATACTGGCATGTTAAAGCTAGTATTATCTTCGCCTTACTATGGTGATAAGCAATGTCTAACATTAAATCTACAGAACAGTAGACTCCGTTAGCATTTCACACAAATATTATTCGTGGCACGTTTTGATCGAAAATGATAATAATGATAATTTTCAAGATAAAGTTCATCAACATCAAGATTCCAGCTCTTGACAACCAAGTCTTTGATGTTTTGATGTATATCATTCCTATCAAGAGAAGAAAGAATATGATAAAAGCTAAATAAATCGATCTTCCTTTTTCAAAAGTTATCCTTTTCGTAGCTTTTTTTCGACAATTTTTAACTACAGAAAATTCACATTTTTTACATACGTAGCGTCGTGTTTCTGACTCGAAACACATTTCCATACTCTTGTGATCGCACGTCATCGCTTCCAAAATACTCACATTAACCCCTCAATCTCACTCTTTTAAGGAAATAGAAAAGGTATAACACAATACCTCCACAGCAAGTTCTGCGTAGTATCTGACGGTATCCGGTTTTTTGTGCAGCACAACTGAATAGAATAAAGAAAAGGTAGAAGGTACAGTAGTCAAAGGAGCTAGGGATTAAAATTTGTTCAACAAAAGTCAGACGGAAAACAGGAAATGTAGGCTTACAGCAGGAATAATAATTGTAATATGTACTTTTTAGAGAGAAAGAGGGATATATACCCATTACGAACCTAACTTTTAAGTAGTGCAGAAAAAATATCTGCAGTTTTCAAACTTTTCATATTACGTGATGCACTTTGCAAAGTAACCGATAGAGCAGCTTTGCAGCAAATCCCAGTAGGGTTGAACAGTGTGTAGATAGTTACATAGATACCTATAGTGTATTTCCTGGATTGTTGGAATGTTATGCAGTCTAGATCTAGCTGTACGAACCTACCTAAAAGTAACGTAACACACATAACTACCTATTGTCCTGGATGGACTAATTGATAACAGTAGATTCCGTTAGCATTTCATACAAATATTATTCCTGGCACGTTTTGATCGAAAATGATAATTTTCAAGATAAAGTTCATCAACATCAAGATTCCAGCTCTTGGCAACCAAGTCTTTGATGTTTTGATGTATATCATTCCTATCAAGAGAAGAAAGAATATGATAGAAGCTAAATAAAGCATATGATCTTCCTTTTTCAAAAGTTATCCTTTTCATAGCTTTTTTTTAACAATTTTTAACTACAGAAAATTCACATTTTTTACATACGTAGCGTCGTGTTTCTGACACGAAACACATTTCCATACTCTTGTGATCGCTTCCAAAATACTCACATTAACCCCTCAATCTCACTCTTTTAAGGAAATAGAAAAGGTATAACACAATACCTCCACAGCAAGTTCTGCGTAGTATCTGACGGTATCCGGTTTTTTGTGCAGCACAACTGAATAGAATAAAGAAAAGGTAGAAGGTACAGTAGTCAAAGGAGCTAGGGATTAAAGAAATTCAACAAAAGTCAGAGAGAAAACAGGAAATGTAGGCTTAAAGTAGGAATAATAATTTTAACATGTACGTTTTATACCCATTACGAACCTAACTTTTAAGTAGTGCAGAACAAATATCTGCAGTTTTCAAACTTTTCATATTACGTGATGCACTTTGCAAAGTTACCGATAGAGCAGCTTTGCAGCAAATCCCAGTAGGGTTGAACAGTGTGTAGATAGTTACATAGATACCTATAGTATTTCCTGGATTGTTGGATTGTTATGCAGTCTAGATCTAGCTGTACGAACCTACCTAAAAGTAACGTAACACACATAACTACCTATTGTCCTGGATGGACTAATTGAACATAACTAAAGCGAGTTTAAAAAGTATAATACCTAGGTATTAACCATTACTTACCTCTCTAATTACCTATATTTCTATGAAAAAGCTAAAAAACGGAACCGACCAAATGATATTTTAAACATTTTATGACCTACCTATTCCAAAGACACAGACTGGAGTTCCAAAGACACAGCCAAGTTTTCTACATTGTAATGATACCATAATTGAAGCAAAGATACAAACTTGTGAGGTTCATTTGCCCCCGGATCTTATGTAGTGCAATTCCGCCTATGAACTGAAAAGAGACCTAGTTACCGATCCTTATCAGCGGAAGTCTCATTCTAGATCAAACAGATCTCACTACATACATCCGCACACATACGAATGTAGATCAAGAGAAAAGATTACAGGCCGCACATCCAGTTTTAATTTATGCTTTGTTCTCTGCTCCGAGAAACTTGAAATTAAATATCAATTAGGTTCAAAATGGCGAAAACCATCAGTCCGAAACTCTCTCAGTTTCAACTTTCTTACCAAAATGTCAATTCTGATCATGCTAATTAATATCAGCTGCCTAGAAGTATGTAACTATCTAATAGTAAAGGTAGATAGACTTCGTAGTTTGTAAAGACATATCTATGAAATATAAGATGAAGGTTTAGAGAGAACTCTAGCAGCTAGCAAAATAAATACTCACAGAGCAAGAGAATACCAGTGTGAGTACTAGTGAAGAGAAAGTTTCGAGTAGTTATCTCCTTAAATATGCATGAAGGATAAGACATGAATCATACCTTAGAAACTGAAAGTGAACAGATACCTGTATTTTGAGAAGAACAAAGTGGTATTTAAGTACCTATTCATCACAAGGCGATAGATTTCACACTTACACATTCTATTGATGAGGAATTACCCGTGAGAAATCTGTTCAATCATTAATTTTACAGACGAAATATATTGTAAAATTGCAGGCACGATCAATCAAGGATCTGTTAAATGAATCGTTCACGCTAACCCTCAACGAAGTCATTTTTGCTGGCGATACAATATATCATTTGATTCTTTGAAAAAAATTACCAGTAGATTAAATACATACAAAGAGATCCACCAATTTACAGATTAGTACAACATATTCAAAACTGTCTTCAGAATCGAGGTCTTTTTCGCCACTCTGTACTTCAATTTTGTCTTCTACTTTCTGTTCCTTAGCATAGATATGTCTTCTTCAATCATCAATTACATCAATTGACTTTATATCAAAAGCTTATCCCAGATCAAGGAAATATTTTGATTGCACTCCCAAGTTCCTTCAGGATCACATGTCTAACCTCTGTCTCTACCTACGGTACACCATAATCTATAGAAATCAAGGAAGTACTGCTTGAACATAAGGCTTGTTGGCTAATGACAGATTAGATGATGTGATTACTATACGTAGAACATTTACCTGACATATCATTTGACGTTACAACTCCGTCATCTTGGAACTTGATAACAGTTTAATGAACCGCATATAGTCATATACTGGGATTATTACAGGGTCACTAGTTAGTATCTTGTAATGGGCAATCAGTTCTCGGCTTTATCAAAATAAATAGGGAGAAGGGAATGTTTTCCTACATACACCCTGTAATCTGTATCCTAAACCGTTCAAATTAAAAGAATGAATATTATGGGCCGAACAAAGGCCAACGTATCTTCTCTGCTTTGTTTTTCATAGTAAGAAAGAAGAAAACTAGCAATATAGGTACATTAGGCACCTAGGTAGTCAGCAATAAAGTTGTGGTAGTAAAATGTGTCCAATCAATAAAATACATAGAAAGAAGAAACACTGGCATTACTGGCAACATCATAGATAACTTGCAAGTCGATATATCTTGTGAAAAGTTCCCACGGAATAACATATTGAGCCCATTTGGAGAATGGCGCTTTTCTTTATGTCCACATTTTTATGTATTGGCTACATATGATATAATTATGGCACTAACATAAAAAATCCACTCGGAAAAATATTACGATGTAGAAAAAAAGAAGGAAAAATCTCATTTCGCAAGAAAAACTTGGAACTTTGCCAGCTACATCCCACTCGACTCTCCACATTTTCCTTTCATCCTCTTTTCCATCGTCTTCATTTTCCACGGATATTTGTTTTGTTCTTTTACTTCTCTCATGTCGTTCTTCATATCGTCTTCTTCCACTTCTATTTATGTATCTTTCCTCTCTTTTTTTCTTTCACTTCTCTTTCGAGCATCATTTCTTCCTTTTCCAGCATGACAATACTCCGAGGACTTAGGTAATTCGATATATTATACCTATATTGCGTTAATGTTTTTGCAAACTCACACAACTTCTTTTTTTTTCCACAGTCTGCTCCTTCCGTTTGTTTGCGTTGAGACAATCTTGAAGTCTCTAATGGCTTCCCCTTCCTTTATTTTGACAATTTATTTCTCTTCTTTACTTTATCTTTCGTAGATTTCTTCTTTGCTGTACGATACGAAATTTTTGTAATGAAAATTGGATTTTTCGAACATGCGAATTGCGAATATTTTTCGATTCCAAGAGAAATCTTTTCTCCATTTTTCGTGTACAGATTCTTGAATAGACAAATAAACATTGGTATGACCTTGGAAGAGATCCAAGTTGTCTCTGACAATGTCTAGAAGTAGAGGTACTTCTGCAGCATGCGGATTTGATGATAAACAAACACATAAAACTGATAATGCTTGTTTTGTTTTTCACATTGCTATTTATTAAATTCTCTATACATAACATACTGGCATGTTAAAGCTATAATATTTGTACAGGAAAAAAGTCAAAGGATTTTCAATTGAGAACAACAAGGTTTTCCAAAAGTTTTTTTTCTCTAACTTTTAACCCTATTCGAAGGGGCTGCTTTGTCTCTAGTGAACCAAAGCACCAACAGATGGAATAAAACCATAGGCCCACTAATCAAACAAAAATAATAGTCAAATAAAAAAATTAAAACAACGAAAAATCAACAACACAGTTTACAAAGCCAAAAAGCTTAAAACCATAAATTATCTCGACAATCCTTACACTAATGGCTATTATTATACAATTTATGATTATAATGGTAATTAGGAAAACCGAGAATGCCATTGCAACTGCACAGTCCGTAGCGTTGACAAGGTGTAATCAGTCTACCGTATAACCCCATCAACAACAAAAACCCCTGCTAAAAAAAAGCCCCTAAAATATAGGTACTCAAATACATAACTATAGCTCTGTTTTTATTCTTCTCTTTTTTTTTTTTAGGCTGAATTCCAAGCTTACCGACATCGCCAGGTATTCATCAAATATGCATTTCGTCTCAAACAACACAGAAGACACATTTGATACTTACCTCTTGCTGCATTACCCAATCTTAAATCTTACCGGTCAGTGAACCTCATGTTTTAGATTACCAGTTCGAATGATCGATCACTTTTGCTGTGATATCAATTCTACATACCTGTAACAGATAGAAAAGACACAAGAATTAGAACTTAGAACTATCAATTGATAGCAAGGTAAGATTCTTTGGGCCTAAAATTACACTACACAAGGATAGCGATGGATAGAGAGATGGAATCGTGACATCTCCACCAATTTTCGTGGGGATGACCAATTTCCGATACGTACTCTTGGAGGAATAAACAACCATCTGGGTGTGTACAAAAACACTACTTATGAACAATAGGTGTAGGTATTGTTGAGACCTTTTGAGGTCTGAAAGCTCTTGTGTACAGTAATTCGATTGTTCAGTGTTCACAGAATGACGGAAAGTACATTGGATAGTAGAATCAGAAGTTTGAATGAACTGTCTTCTGCACATGCGGAGACCAAACGTTCCTTATTCTTTCTTTCCACAAAAGAGATTCGATCATGAATAAAGAGCTAAAGTTTACGAAAGACCGGTTTAGCAATAATACACTAGTGGTTTACATGTGCCTGTGTAGGGATTTAAATGTAATAAAATATTTGCAAACATACCTCAATATGTAGGCAGTATATTAGTCATTGATACATTACCTGACGCAAATTTCATTATTAATTTGAATAAAAATCAATAGATGGTGGTTGTCTATGTGTGGTAGGTCCCAACAGATAAGGGTAAGATAATGAGGCTTCAGAAGAGATATTCAATATCTTTCCTCTCTAATCAGGCATTAATTTGACATTTATGTAAACTGAAGCATAGTTTATATTGTATATTGATGAGGTAAACACAAAGGTTCATAAATTAGATACATTGTGACTGGAACACAGAGAGTTTTGGAAATTAAGGCTATTCAAATTTCAGAGCTAAATGCTGGTCCTTTTTACATATCCTAGCGTCAGAACTATGGAAAAAATTACTATGGAAATTTGAGAAATTGCATATTCTGGCTGACAGGATTTTTTTTTTTTTTTTTTTTTTTTTTTGAATTCCTGGGCATGATGGTCAGTTTTAGTTATTCCAGGATTTTTTTTTTTTTTTTTTTTTTTTATGAAACTGTTTTAGGTAGGTAATTTGTAACGGAAAAAATCTCTTACTTCCTGCGAATTTGACCTTGAATGTTGAGCACGAAATTAGGTAGGTATGCTAGCAGAAGTTTTATGACCAGTTAACACGCCATATAACTAGATTTTATCTTTGCACATGGTAGGTCTCTAGAACAGCATTCATTACAGCTAATACTGTGATAAGGTAGATTACCTATTCTAAAAAGCAGTTGTAGGAGAGATTGGAAAAACAACAATTACCTATACATTTGTTTCAAACAAACAGTCTTAATTGTTTTTTGATTCCGATTCAAAGTGTTTATTTGAAAAAAAAAAAAAAAAAAAAAATCAACTGGAATTGAATTTGTATTGTTCATTTCACTATCTTTTACGTCAATCTCCTGCTTTTCCTGTAGAACCTCTACATTAAGATACAGGAATTCCGGTTGGAACATATAAATGGAAAATGATGCAAATGGAAAATATGATTGCGTTTCCGGCTAATGCGGCTTTGATCACTTCTACGAGTACATATTGGTGTTTGTTTCATTAGGTATACTTTTCACAAATGTCTTCGTTAGAGTATAATTACGGGTGTTGATATCTACGATAAGTGGGACGATTGAAACTGATGGAATATTAAATTTGTTCTATTCAGGTTTCGAATGAGACTCATGATTTAGGATTCGTTGGTAAAAGCGTGCCCTACTGAAGCAGATGTTGGGATCAAAAACGTGATATGAAAGATGTAGAATTGTAGATGGAAGAAAGAGCAGTTGGTGACTTACCCGTCCTAAAAAGAAGCGCCTATAACATTTGGCTGTGTCATCACATTCGATTTTCGACCGCCAGGGAGCGGTGGGTCCGTGCTGGTGGGAATTTGAATTCTGCCGCGACTCGTTTTCGTACCCATCGAGCCAGTAGCCGCCGCTAGGGGGCGTTACTATCATAGGATAGGGTAGACTCCCCCGGAGTGTCTCCTCGAGGAGTTCTTTGGAGTTGTTCTTGTCATGTTGTGAACTAGACGTCCGTGATTCATCCCGCGATGTCTGAAACATAAGAAGAAAGAATATGCCAAGAAGAAACATTAAATGGAGAAACTTTCGACATAAGGAACCAAGTAAAGTTCCTGTTGGTGAGAGAAGTGAGAAATAGAAGCGTACAGAATGAGATACTGTACCAACAATAAAACTCAACTTCTAACCTAAACTTAATTATAATTTTAGTTCCAGATATGACAAATGTGATACACAATTACACATTTAGACAAACTCAGAACGCTTTTGTTCTTAACTATTGGAAATTGAAAGATCATGGCAAAAAGTACTGAACAAGTCACCCAAGTGGAAGCAGAAAGTGGTTTAATAAAAGTTGTTTGATATGAGATCCACAATGTTTGCCATCTTGTACGTATCCACTATAATTCCTAGATCTTCAACATCCGGCAAACTTGAGCACCTAAGCTTCGCAATATTCAAGAACACTTTCTGTCTTTACCACTTTCTTTCTTTCTTTAAGTCGTTATGAAATTCTTATTAATTTCTTGACATTTAAAGTGAGTATGTAAAGTTGTGCATTATAACGTAAGTAGTTTAGGTACATAGTTTTTAATAATCATGTAACCATTTTATGTGGTCGCAAACATTCAAGTTCTATTTTACCTGCATAAAAGAAAGTGAAGGCAGACGTTTAAAGAACATCAAGTTCCTATCACGTTGTGGGTTTCAAGCAACATCGCTTGTGGTGAATGTTCTTCTATGAAACGTGGGGTATTGATCAAAATTACTACTCAGATATGCAATACGTATTATTGATCGCAATTCTAGAGCTCTAGGAATAATAACCAGGTTAATGGTTCATAGACATACGATTCTTCCTGCATACAGAAAGTATCTATTTGCTCTTACAAAGCAAAATTAAACCTACTTATAATACACCCATAGGTGCTCAATTACACAGTCAATGAATCTACAATTTGCTTGACGATGCACTGTTCACTCTCAGACATACACCTACATCAGATAAGACAGACAGAACAATTACTTCTTGGTATGTCAAGTATGAAAGTTAGTTAAAGAACGCTTCACAAGTGGAAGTGTTTAAAGAACAATAAATTACACAATTGACTAAAACCTCTCGTGTTGAACCTATACTAGAAGCCACTGTACAAATATGGCAATGGAATGCTGTGATGTTCAAGCATGACATGGTCTTCCTATTCCTTGAGAGGAGAAAGTCAACAATACCATTTGCCAGAACACCACTCCAGTATTTGGTATCAGATCTAGTATGTAGGTATTTAGTATTGTATTGACTAACCAATCTAACCATGAACTGATCAGTGGTGGAACATGGGGGCAATATCAAAGCCCATCTCTTTCAAAAGAAGAATCAGAGATGAAAATCTATCTACAAATAGAATTCAGTTGAAAGAAAGGAGGAGGAACTAACTATACACGTGTAAGTACATATATAGAATATTTCATAAAATGACAACAAATTTCAAGTTTTACCATACATTGCTCGTATAATAATACCTTCCATTTGGCACTGAAATCTATGTACTATGTGTGGAACTGGCTAGTTGTGTTTAATGCGTAATGTAATAATGTTTAAGTTGTCATTGGTATTCCATCCAATACTCATCACTCTCTATGATTTACGATTTTCTTTGAGCTTGTACTTGTCATGTAAACTAACTATACACGTGTAGGTACATATGTAGAATATTTCATAAAATGACAACAAATTTCAAGTTTTACCATACATTGCTCGTATAATAGTACCTTCCATTTGGCACTGAAATCTATGTACTATGTGTGGAACTGGCTAGTTGTGTTTAATGCGTAATGTTTAAGTTGTCATTGGTATTCCATCCAATACTCATCACTCTCTATGATTTACGATTTTCTTTGAGCTTGTACTTGTCATGTAAATCATGTTAATGAAGAAAGATTTAATGAAAAAAAACTGTACAGACAAGAACTAAAACAATACAAGTAAGCTATCAAGTTGTTCTTAACACATTCCAAAACATTCTTCAAATGGTTAAACGTAGATATAAAACAACAAATTGATGAACGACACTATTTTACTGCTCTATTCTCTTGGATTTTAGAGTTTTCTCAAAAAGACCAAAAGACATAAAACACTCAAACGCACTGACTTTATATGGGTGTGAAATTTTGTACCAATGAAATTTGAGAAAACCTTCAGAGTGGTTACAACTTTTTGAAGTGTAATAGTGCATCGTCAAGCAAATTGTAGATTCATTGACTGTGTAATTGTTGAGCACCTATGGGTGTATTATAAGTAGGTTTAATTTTGCTTTTTAAGAGCAAATAGATACTTTCTGTATGCAGGAAGAATCGTATGTCTATGAACCATTAACCTGGTTATTATTCCTAGAGCTCTAGAATTGCGATCAATAATACGTATTGCATATCTGAGTAGTAATTTTGATCAATACCCCACGTTTCATAGAAACAACTTTTTGAAGTGTAATTATTCGCCCATCAGCACTTACGTGGCATGCAAGTTCACTCATCCTACATATTACAATAAAGACAGTCTAGTTCAAGGCTTCAGGGAGATGATTGATGATGAATTGGCGTCAGATAATAGAGACAGCTAAAATTAGAAAAGTTTCTTACCGATAATTTTTATACTATGGAAATAGAATCATCTGTTATGACTACAAGTTGAAGTTCATTCTCACGTATGATATACATTCAGATTGTTAAAGGTATGAATGAATTGATCTCAAGTTTTTGATCTTTTGTTTCACTGTATGAAGAATTGGACCAATTCAAGAATCAAAATATCTAGTAATAACAAGATTCAAATAGAGAGCTGTATCTACCGATTTTGTGTCAGTTTTCACCCTGAACAATATTTCCAAAAAGTGAATCGGAATGACATTGAGCAGACAGCTAAAATTAGAAAAGTTTCTTACCGATATTTTTTATACTATGGAAATAGAATCATCTGTTATGACTACAAGTTGAAGTTCATTCTCACGTATGATATACATTCAGATTGTTAAAGGTATGAATGAATTGATCTCAAGTTTTTGATCTTTTGTTTCACTGTATGAAGAATTGGACCAAGAATCAAAATATCTAGTAATAACAGGATTCAAATAGAGAGCTGTATCTACCGATTTTGTGTCAGTTTTCACCCTGAACAATATTTCCAAAAAGTGAATCGGAATGACATTGAGCTCTGACTTCAAGCTTTAGAACACGATCCAATTCAAATTTTGAAACCAAATAAATCATGCCACTTCTTTGAACAATAGATCCTTAACAAGCAGCTCGAAGGTATCCATAACAAGGCAAGTTAAGGACGCATGAATTACAAAATAAGTGGCACGAATAGGTGTCTACGTCCATACAGCTCAGTGGTATCTGTAACACTATGGACTCTAATGGACATTATGTTTGGTCCATGATCTTTGTGTAGATATCATGGTAGATCAGTTAGTATAGTATGAACAATATAGAGCTGTGGTATCAGAGGTCATCTGAGAATGAGTAAGCTTTTGTCTTTCGGCTATATAAAATCAAGAATAAGTATAGAAAGTAATTCTTGTAAATATGTACTTACTCGTATTATGAGTACATATACAAATACATAAATGAAGCATGAATCGTAGTATTGAAAGTTGATTCACTTATTGCAACTTATGGAAACATAAAATATAGGGTAAACTTGTAGACTCGAGTACAAAATGCAATGAACAATAAGATTTTCACTTTCCGAACTTGATATGCATCAGTTGGAGCAAGAATTAACACTACTTCTCATACACCCTGTCAAGTTCTTCGAAGACCTTGATTTATAATCAAATGAAAAGCTGTAATTACCTAGGAGATACATGAAGATAACTTTGTCGTAAGTTCAAAGTTGTTTGGCGTAGGTTTTAGTGCATTCGCTACAGTAAATTAATGATGCAAGTAGACTGAGTACGTATTATAAAGATTTGGTATACGTTATGGATAATACTGGTGCAGCTATCAGCAGCGAGCATTACGTTCTTGGCAAGTATCTTGTTGATATTATGAAATCGTCTTCGTCAGTTGTCGTAGAAGTTAAGTGGATAAGCGATGGAGACAAACTATTAAACGTTGTATACTGTATGACACAAGTAAACATAAATGAAAAACAATACATGGGTGACATTGATATTCCATGTCCTTCCCTCTAACAGCTCTAACTAAAGGCAAAAGCATTTCAATCGGAAGGAAATTGACAGTTGACACTGGTGACATCTCTGACATTGAAAATTCCATTTTGAAACAAAACTTGACCCCCTTTTCGCTCCCCGCATTTCACCTTCCCTCAGAAAGCAAAGCGAGGAGTATGACATTTTGAATTTCAGTAGTTATCATCACGAGACATAATTGCTTAACATTCTGTAAATGTCAAGCTCTTGCTACCCGAGACGTTTTCACAAACCCCGCATCAATATCATAATTGGATGTCACTGAAATGTTTATTCCTAGGTTTCATCAATTCAGAAAGGTTATTTCGAGACTTTCAAGGAAGGTAATTACAACTTTCCATTCGAATTCTACAACTTTAATTCGGTATTCATTTTTGTCTTTCCTCCTTTTACATTATTTTGAGATTCTTTTGAACAAGACATCTCTACCAGAGATATCAGTTTCTAAATCGTAGTACTGATGGAACGCTTCCTTTTTGCCACCATGGTGAGGTCTGAAAGCTCTTGTGTACAGTAATTCGATTGTTCAGTGTTCACAGAATGACGGAAAGTACATTGGATAGTAAAATCGGAAGTTTGAATGAACTGTCTTCTGCACATGCGGAGACCAAACGTCCCTTATTCTTTCTTTCCACAAAAGAGATTCGATCATGAATAAAGAGCTAAAGTTTACGAAAGACCGGTTTAGCAATAATACACTAGTGGAGGTACTATGTCTTGTATTGTGTAGATCCGCCAGATTTGGTTCTTTGGTTCCCGAGAGGGCATTGAACATCACCTTAACGGAACCTACACCAGAAGTTTTTTGTTCGCTCGTTGTACCATGGGCGGGAAGCATACAGACATGTTGATTCCTGTATACCAAGTCTAACTTCGGTGCCTTGTGCTTATGAAGAATAAAATTTTCAAACCATTCCATATCGTTAAGGCAAAATAGTAATAATATTTGATTTGAAAACTGGAAAAACTTGAATATGAATGCTTTTCAAGTACCTCTACTTTTGTTGAAAAATTCAAATTAATTTTTGAACCGTGTTTGCACCACTTACATGCTAATAAATTTCTATGAAGAATAAAATTTTCAAAACATTCCATATCGTTAAGGCAAAATAGTAATAATATTTGATTTGAAAACTGGAGAAACTTGAATGCTTTTCAAGTACCTCTACTTTTGTTGAAAAATTCAAATTAATTTTTGAACCGTGTTTGCACCACTTACATGCTAATAAATTTGCACCGAGTTATGAACCTCTTGCACATAATGTATAAAAACATGTTTTAATTTTTAGGATGTCCTGTTCTTTTAGCAAAAAGTGTCATTCAAAACGGAATTTCCTGTCAATAAAAAGCCCAATATGAAAAACATCAACAAAACTTGTCATTTTAACTTGGCAAATAAATTTCAAGAATAATAGCAATAACCCTTTCTGAAACCAACAGTATTCCCAATGAAATTTTGTTAAAGTTTTTACTTCCAGTAAAATTCATAAAACAGCTACACAAAAACGTCAACTAAACTTGTCATTTTAAACTTGGCAAATAAATTTCAAGAATTCTAGCAATAACCCTTTCTGAAACCAACAGTATTCCCAATGAAATTTTGTTAAAGTTTTTACTTCCAGTAAAATTCATAAAACAGCTACAACTTCCTTTAGTTGCAAAAACTTCAATGTTATCAAACGGGTTTTTATAAATAACACAAACATGTTTAATCTACGGATGTGCAAATAAAAACTACGTTTATGACGCTTCAAATCTTTATATCAATAAAAGAGAAAAAAATCAACTGTCAATATTGCAGTGTAGGATTGGGCTTTGAGCCCTTACCTCAAAAGCAACTATTGATGTTGGTGATATAGGATTGTAGATACTAATTCAAACTGAATTAATAAAATAGAAGCAAAGATGCACCTATTAAGCAGTAAATTTGAGGAAAAAAGTTAAAAATAATTTTGTCCGAAAAAAAGCAAAAGTATTGAGAAATACTCATCATTCATCGTAATGGGTGTTAATGAATTTTTATATTTAAAATTTTCAGAGATAAAACACATAAAGCACATTAATTTTAATATTTACAACATGAAGACTTGTGTATACACTTACATACATCCTAGCACATGATAAATGATACATTTTTCTTCCCAGAATCATCATAAAATCTCTCATGATATGTGTTGCAATATTTCCATAGTTCTGATGCTAGGATACGTAAAAAGAACCAGCATTTAGCTCTGAAATTTGAATAGCCTTAATTTCCAAAACTCTCTGTATTCCAGTCACAATGTATCTAATTTATAAACCTTTGTGTTTACCTCATCAATATAAACTATGCTTCAGTTTACATAAATGTCAAATTAATGCCTGATTAGACAGGAAAGATATTGAATTATCTTACCCTTATCTGTTGGGACCTACCACACATAGACAACCACCATCTATTGATTTTTATTCAAATTAATAATGAAATTTGCGTCATGTAACGCTGATAATGTATCAACGACTAATATACTGCCATCCTGCCTACATATTGAGGTATGTTTGCAAATATTTTATTACATTTATATTACATATAGATCCCAACACAGGCACATGTAAATAACTAATCCCTGCATTTAGTACATTTATATTATCCCAATATTCTCCTAGATGCGGGATAGAAGAATCGAACTTGTGACTGTTAGCCATAAAAATGGGTTCAATAATACCCCTCATATTAACAGCTTACCTTTTAATTTTTAATGGACCAGTATGATATTTACAGACACCTTGATTTGTGAGTTTTACAAAATTCAACTCGAGTTTATTGGCAATAATCTACCTATACATTTGTATGTAGATATAAATGTATAGATTTTATTGGATTCGCAGGTAGTGTTCATGTATGTCTGAGGCCATCCAACTCACCATCAGGTAGACCTGACAAGCGGACCTAATCAGTGGCTGCCCTGAGTGATAGAACACTTGGAAATTCAACACCCACAAGCCTACGAGACTGTCCAACTCAAATTGAGTGTAACACTTGATTTTGTTGGATTCGCAGGTAGTGTTCATGTATGTCTGAGGCCATACATGATCAGGTAGACCTGACAAGCGGACCTGATCAGTGGCTGCCCTGAGTGATAGAACACTTGGAAATTCAACACCCACAAGCCTACGAGACTGTCCAACTCAAATTGAGTGTAACACTAATTCTCACACTTCAACACTGCACTGTGCTCGTAATCATCACGGGATTTTATAAACAGAATAATGTGGATGGCGAGGAAAAAATTCTCATCGTTTCGAAATTTCCAAGTGGCGTTGACAATGCATCCGAAATATTATTTGGATGTTAAAAAATCGAGTGAGAGAGGAGAAGAAGACGGAGTAATTAAAGTGGATAAAAATGTGTTGAGAACACAGATAAAGATGAAGTGTTTCCACAGAATGATCGAGCGAGAGAGAGAGAGAATAAGTGAGTGAGTGAGAGAGGAGAAGAAGACGGAGTAATTAAAGTGGATAAAAATGTGTTGAGAACACAGATAAAGATGAAGTGTTTCCACAGAATGTTTTTGACCGTTTTTGGACGGATTTCGACCGTTTTTTGGCGATTTTCAGCTACACTGACTAAACGGTTAGAGATATGGTAAAAGTTAGGGTAATATAATACTCAAATAAGCATCATTTAATAGAATAAGGAATGTCGTGTGATGTTCACACCAGATTTTTTTACATAAAGCTTAGAAATCAAAATTTTGAAGGTGTACCTTTAAAATCAAGCCCCCCCAAAAATTTAGGCAAGAACCGCCTATG
>NW_007377836.1:126134-210785 GCF_000475195.1 Diaphorina citri
CCTAACCCAGCCCTAGCAACTGCAGTTCCTCAAAGGGTCTCCTCTGCTTTTAAAGACCAAGTACAAGTCCTCACGATGGTTGACTGCGGTTCAGGACGAGCCAGCCAATTTAACATGGCTAGAGCTAGAGACCATCACCCCGGTGTATAGCAGATACAAAAAGACATCTTATCTTTATTCTGCTATCGCCATTCGGCGAAAGCTAAAACCGCTACAACAACAACAACAACAACAACAGCAGAGCATTGAAAGCATCCAAAGACATTTTCTAATATTTGTACCTACAGGAAAAAAGTCAAAGGATTTTCAATTGAACAACAAGGTTTTCCAAAAGTTTTTTTCTATAACTTTTAACCCTATTCGAAGGGGCTGCTTTGTCTCTAGTTTACCAAAGCACCAACAGATGGAATAAAACCATAGGCCCACTAATCAAACAAAAATAATAGTCAAATAAAAAACAACGAAAAATCAACAACACAGTTTACAAAGCCAAAAAGCTTAAAACCGTAAATTACCTCGACAATCCTTACACTAATGGCTATTATTATACAATTTATGATTATAATGGTAATTAGGAAAACCGAGAATGCCACTGCAACTACACAGTCCGTAGCGTTGACAAGGTGTAATCAGTCTACCGTATAACCCCATCAACAACAAAAACCCCTGCTAAAAAAAAGCCCCTAAAATGAGGTAAAATTATACTTCCAATAAATGTCTCACTTATATCCGGTGAAATATTAGAAATAACTCTAGGGGGGAAGGGGGTCCTTCCTCCGGTGTATGGATTACCGGCAACCGGAATCACAATATAATCAGTCCTGTGGTTTCTTCTGATGAAAATACAAAACCCTACGAGATGCCCAGGTGTTGAAAATGCTGAGCAGAAAAGTTGTTTGGCTTTCTTCCTACCGCATATTTTGTAAAATAATGGGAAATAATTATTCGGATATTGGAAACTATAGAAGTGTAAAAACTTGGCTATTGATAGCATACACTTTAATTGGATTAGACCAACGTCTTGGAATCATAAGTTTCATAATGGGATCACGTAAAATTGGAATAATAACTGAACAATAAAATTGGCACTGCTGTTTAATTTATTCATCGATTCGGATCGAAAATCGGTTGAACATTTCGCGTTTCATCAACAACAAGAATAAACAAACATAAATGTGAGCACTCAGAACCTCTCAAAGGTAAAATCAAGGGTTTAATTCCATTATGCAAATCAGGATGAGCAAAATCCTTTGAACAAAGATCGTTTCGCATTGTTCGATCTATTGTTGCGATGAAAAGCAGATAATTTATTGTTTCTCAATCTGAACTCTGATCCTAAAGTCTGATTATATTTTGAAACAAAAAGGGTTCACAATATTTGCCAATCTTTTAATCTCTTGATTTTTCTATCGGGGTATCGTTGATGTGGTGAGAGATAAATCTCATATTTATGAGTAGGTATTAGCATCATTAGAAAGGGGGTATCATTATAAACGCAATTGTATTTCTGTGAACGATATTTAACCACAGGCGCCACAGGGGAGCAGATTTGAATATTATGCCTACACGTACAAAAAGCAACTAGTCGTCTACTATCATGGTCAATAAGATATCTACCGGACAGCATGACTAAGATAATGTGGACATCAAATTTTATGTTAATGGGTATTAGTGGATGTGACAAAAACATAAGTTGCAAAATTGGTGGATGTGCCAAAATAACCCTACTGGAAGAATCAGCATAACGAGTGTATCTCACCTAATAAGAGCTGATTTAAAGCTCGTTGAGATCCTTTGAGCTCATCATAAAGATATTCTTTGAGTACAAAACAATCCTCAACCTGGAGCTATTTTTTTGTCTGTTTCACCTTCGAGTCAATATTTACCTTGTTCGATATATTTTCCTTTCAGTAGGAAAATTAATTCGACAAAAACAATAACGGACAATTTCTTTTTGTCTTTGTTCACCGCAGTGTTTCGAGCCTGTTTCATTGGTTCTGACAGCAGACGTCTCAGTCGATTTCCAAAAGGAGCTTCCCCACTGTGCCATTGTCTAGAAACTTCCATTTTTTTTTTTTTTTTTTAAGATAAGAACCCCAGGACCGCGATCAGAAGGAAGTACGGAAGGGCTGATAACTACAACATGCAAAACCCTTCTGAAAATTTCCTAGCACGACCCTGATGGAGACAGCTAAGACAAAAGCATAATATTTTCCCATCCCCTTTCTTGAGTGTTTTCGAAGAAAATTTCATTATGAATTATTGTCCTTAGTCTTTATGTTTATGCTGTTTTTATAGACTCGAAAGATAACTGAAAAGTAGACGAGCGCTATTAATCTTCCAAACCTTGCTAACCGAGCGAAGCGATTGTCTTGGGCGAGAAAAGAGATCTTGCCTCCTCAAGAGTAGTATTTATTGGTTCTCAAAGATACCATATGTCTGACATTTGAGAAAACATTAAGTTGTCCAGAAAGAATTACAAGCGAAATTAAAGTTATGAAGTTCCTCTTTTTCCGAAAAAAAAAAAAAAAAAGAAGCTCTTAGATATTATGTAGATAATGGAAAAGTCCATGATATTTCTGCCTAGGTATTATTACACAAACTACCCCTACTATCCATTTCACGAAAATTTTATGCCCCACCATTCCCCATGCATCATAGAAACTTTCCTTTTAAAAGGTACAAATCTGGCGTCTACTGCAAATGCCTACACATTTCATTTTCCATATCAGATGATGTCTAGACGTTTTTCTTTGCATTTCCACAAAACTTTTTTACTTTTCTCTCCTAGTCATTTCCTGATTATTTTCTCTTCCATTGTGTAGCTCTATGGCCGTATTTGTTGTTTTACTAAAGCTAAACACACTTTCTTACTCATAATATGTATATATAGGTACTCAAATACATAACTATAGCTCTGTTTTTCTTCTTCTTTTTTTAGGCTGCATTCCAAGCTTACCGACATCGCCAGGTATTCATCAAATATGCATTTCGTCTCAAACAACACAGAAGACACATTTGATACTTACCTCTTGCTGGATTACCCAATCTTAAATCTTACCGGTCAGTGAACCTCATGTTTTAGTTTACCAGTTTGAATGATCGATCACTTTTGCTGTGATATCAATTCTACATACCTGTAACAGATAAAAAAGACACAAGAATTAGAACTTAGAACTATCAATTGATAGCAAGGTAAGATTTTTTGGGCCTAAAATTATACTACACAAGGATAGCGATGGATAGAGTGATGGAATCGTGACATCTCCACCAATTTTTGTGGAGAGACCAATTTCCCATACGTACTCTTGGAGGAATAAACAACCATCTGGGTGTGTACAAAAACACTACTTATGAACAATAGGTGTAGGTATTGTTGAGACCTTTTTATAATGCCTTCAATCCTATTAACCAAATTATCCCTTCCTCTTATGGAAAAATCATAACACCTCACTGATTTCTCTTTTATCTTCAAAGATGAAGAATGAAGACATATCTCATCTTTAGAGCTTTATCTACATTGTTGGATACATCACCGTCTCCCCCTTTATCGTTATTTATACAACCCGAATGTTTAAGCACAGGTAAAAAACAAACAACGAGATTTAATTACACATAACCTTCGAGAAACCTGCTTCACAATTAACCCTGCCTAATTTGAATAGTTCCTTCCAGGATCATGATTATAATCTTTCAAGAAGGCCTTTGTTCTTGCGTAATTAATTAGGGGGTATAAATCTTGTCTTTTGTCTTTGAAATCGCTGGTTATGATTTATGAATGCAAGAAGCCTCCTCTTTTAATTGAAATTGCTTAGGAATAAAACCACAAACGATTAAAAAATTCTACATACAGGGTCACTAGTTAGTATCTTGTAATGGGCAATCAGTTCTCGGCTTTATCAAAATAAATAGGGGGAAGGGAATGTTTTCCTACACACACCCTGTAATCTGTATCCTAAACCGTTCAAATTGAAAGGATGAATACTATTGGCCGAACAAAGGCCAACGTATCTTCTCTGCTTCGTTTTTCATAGCAAGAAAGAAGAAAACTAGCAATATACCTACATTAGGCGCCCAGGTAGTCAGCAATAAAGTTGTGGTAGTAAAATGTGTCCAATCAGTAAAATACATAGAAAGAAGAAATACTGGCATTACTGGCAACATCATAGATAACTTGCAAGTCGATATATCTTGTGAAAAGTTCCCACGGAATAACATATTGAGCCCATTTGTGGACATATGTTTTTATGTTTTTCTCCTATTGTGTAGTGGGCGTGACATATGTCTCCCCCCTTCCATTGGAATTACAATGCAAATTGGATGTAATATAATATACACAGCATACATTTGTACATATGTACTGGTCATTACAAAGATCAAGGTAAAGCCAGAGGCTATATACCAGAAGTGTTGGAAGTTAGAAAAATATGTAGCTGAATGAAAAACGAATTCAAGCAAAGTTAAAAGATTTAAAAGTCTCAGAACTAAAACATAATAATTAATTATTTCTATTTTATGTATGTTATACGAATATGTATCTATTATATTATCTTTTTTGAAATGACATAAAATATAAAATAAATATTCTTTTATGTCATCCTGTAAAACTGTGCACCTTTTACTCGTAAAAAACGTGGATAGAGGAAATGAAAAACGAATCCAAGCAAAGTTAAAAGATTTAAAAGTCTCAGAACAAAAACATAATAATTAATTATTTCTATTTTATGTATGTTATACGACTATGTATCTATTATATTATCTTTTTTGAAATGACATAAAATATAAAATAAATATTCTTTTATGTCATCCTGTAAAACTGTGCACCTTTCTGTGCAACGTCCACCCTGTAAATCAAATGATAGATATCATCTGCATAAAGTAAAATCCTTTCAATATTTTCCTACTGTAAACTCATACGCAGTATGAATGATATTTTTTTATTGTTGAAAATTGACCTCTGATCTTCCTTTTGAAAAAATTGAGCTAATAAAATTATTGCTGGAAAGCCCAATTTGTATAACCATTGTAAAACCTACACCAGTGATCTAATGACCTTTCAGCATTTCCTGTGAGCGAGATATGGTTTATTAAGGACGGGTGGTAGACTAGTAGGGATCATAATTGGGTCACTTCATCAAAATATAATGGAAATTCATCCAACCGAAAATCGGTTATGAGCTCAGTTTTTTGGGATGCTACATGAAAGTCTCGAAATTGACCTAATAATACTCATAACTTGCTTCAGAAGGTATCCAGCATGGTTTGATATCTGAATGACGTAGTTATGTACTTGAGTCTCATATTATCATGAAAACTAACTGGAGTAACTACCTTTTTTTGATTAAACAAGTGCTGAAGACTTTAGACGAGGGAAAAGTAAAATGAATATACATATAGTATTAATGTAAGAAACCCCACAAAAACTGTGTAAAAGAAAGAAAATTGAAGTAAACTAAGCTTGATCTCTTTTTCATCTCCAGGCAAAATACCCCAGAAAACTCACCATTTTCTTAAATATCTGTCTCGTTCTTTTCGAGCTAAAAATAAAACATTTCCTACAGGTTTTCTTTTGTTTCCTTTCAGTTGCAGATGACTTTCTCTCTTCTCCGTGTAAAAATAGAAAAGGTTTAAAAGAAGCTTTTCTTGGAGCAGGATCTTTTCCAAGCAAATTTTGTCAAATTTACGTATAATGTATTATTATCTTGTATGTGACAAGACGGTTTATTTTAATTTCAAAAGAAACATACATTTTCAAAATAAAGACACCTATCCACACCAGGTACATTCATGGCAGGAATTTTTTTTAGGTACCTTACTAGCCTCACGTTATGAAATTCTCTCAAAATGATGCGTAATGGGTCTACGTCTACAGTATGAATATTAATTCGAATGATTCATCTAAATAATAATGATAATAATAATAATAATAATAATAATTCAATAAAACAACAATAATTTTCAGGAATTTATCCTGACTACTCTCCCACAAGAACCTAATTATCATATTTAGCCACCTCGCAAAGCGGAAGTGTCCTACCAGCAGATTGTATTTTGGAGTCATAGTAAACCCAGGTACTTTATTACTTGTGTAGTTCTGGTTCACATGAGCGGTATGTAATATATGTATAAACATAATATTACAATATGAAACTCAACGGCAACAGCACCATTTGGCAGTTTTCTAACGATTTCTCTTGGTGAAAATAAAGGAACTTTTCAGTCCAATCGATGAAGATCATACATACCTACGTAGATTAGGTAAAGTTTGTTGACATGCATTACAGATTGCAGTTGTTAAACCGACTGAATTTATAGTATTTGACAGATTTATAAAAACATATTATAGCCCAAGAATTGGTAAGCATTATGGACAAGGCAAAGCTAGTAAAATGTCTACATTACCTTGGTACTTTCCAAAGACACAGCCAAGTTTTCTACATTGTAATGATACCATAATTGAAGCAAAGATACAAACTTGTGAGGTTCATTTGCCCCCGGATCTTATGTAGTGCAATTCCGCCTATGAACTGAAAAGAGACCTAGTTACCGATCCTTATCAGCGGAAGTCTCATTCTAGATCAAACAGATCTCACTACATACATCCGCACACATACGAATGTAGATCAAGAGAAAAGATTACAGGCCGCACATCCAGTTTTAATTTATGCTTTGTTCTCTGCTCCGAGAAACTTGAAATTAAATATCAATTAGGTTCAAAATGGCGAAAACCATCAGTCCGAAACTCTCTCAGTTTCAACTTTCTTACCAAAATGTCAATTCTGATCATGCTAATATCAGCTGCCTAGAAGTATCTAACTATCTAATAGTAAAGGTAGATAGACTTCGTAGTTTGTAAAGACATATCTATGAAATATAAGATGAAGGTTTAGAGAGAACTCTAAACAATAACGGACAATTTCTTTTTGTCTTTGTTCACCGCAGTGTTTCGAGCCTGTTTCATTGGTTCTGACAGCAGACGTCTCAGTCGATTTCCAAAAGGAGCTTCCCCACTGTGCCATTGTCTAGAAACTTCCATTTTTTTTTTTTTTTTTTAAGATAAGAACCCCAGGACCGCGATCAGAAGGAAGTACGGAAGGGCTGATAACTACAACATGCAAAACCCTTCTGAAAATTTCCTAGCACGACCCTGATGGAGACAGCTAAGACAAAAGCATAATATTTTCCCATCCCCTTTCTTGAGTGTTTTCGAAGAAAATTTCATTATGAATTATTGTCCTTTATGTTTATGCTGTTTTTATAGACTCGAAAAATAACTGAAAAGTAGACGAGCGCTATTAATCTTCCAAACCTTGCTAACCGAGCGAAGCGATTGTCTTGGGCGAGAAAAGAGATCTTGCCTCCTCAAGAGTAGTATTTATTGGTTCTCAAAGATACCATATGTCTGACATTTGAGAAAACATTAAGTTGTCCAGAAAGAATTACAAGCGAAATTAAAGTTATGAAGTTCCTCTTTTTCCGAAAAAAAAAAAAAAAAACGAAGCTCTTAGATATTATGTAGATAATGGAAAAGTCCATGATATTTCTGCCTAGGTATTATTACACAAACTACCCCTACTATCCATTTCACGAAAATTTTATGCCCCACCATTCCCCATGCATCATAGAAACTTTCCTTTTAAAAGGTACAAATCTGGCGTCTACTGCAAATGCCTACACATTTCATTTTCCATATCAGATGATGTCTAGACGTTTTTCTTCGCATTTCCACAAAACTTTTTTACTTTTCTCTCCTAGTCATTTCCTGATTATTTTCTCTTCCATTGTGTAGCTCTATGGCCGTATTTGTTGTTTTACTAAAGCTAAACACACTTTCTTACTCATAATATGTATAGGTACTCAAACTATTACATCTTATTATACGCTTGACGAGGTTGACCATTAGACTCCCAACCCAATTAGCAATGCGGCAAATGGATGGGTAATTCAGTATGCCCAGATAGAATGGCTAATAGCCTTACTAATACCTCAGCAAATGCAAAACAAATTACCTGGTAAATAAACGTATACGTGCTTGTTAAATTTAAAGACAACTTTGACAAGATCCTCAAGAGAGACATCCATCTAAAAGATATACCTAGGTAGTCTACACTTGGGTGAAAAAATGCATCTAATCTTTCATACTAATAGATATCATCTGCATAAAGTAAAATCCTTTCAATATTTTCCTACTGTAAACTCATACACAGTATGAATGATATTTTTTTATTGTTGAAAATTGACCTCTGATCTTCCTTTTGAAAAAATTGAGCTAATAAAATTATTGCTGGAAAGGTCATATACTATTACATCTTATTATACGCTTGACGAGGTTGACCATTAGACTCCCAACCCAATTAGCCATGCGGCAAATGGATGGGTAATTCAGTATGCCCAGATAGAATCGCTAATAGCCTTACTAATACCTCAGCAAATGCAAAACAAATTACCTGGTAAATAAACGTATACGTGCTTGTTAAATTTAAAGACAAGATCCTCAAGAGAGACATCCATCTAAAAGATATACCTAGGTAGTCTACACTTGGGTGAAAAAATGCATCTAATCTTTCATACTGCTGAACTGCTACTAGACTAAAACAATTTAATTCAAATTTAGTCATTAATGTCAAATATAACAAAAAGGAAAAAAAAATCATGTTGCAAAACGTGAAATTTTACACCAAACGTTGTATTGTTTGTTTAATAGCATTGTTATAAAATTTGGACAAGTTTTTATTACAAAGATGTGTCACAAAGTCTCGTGCTTGAATTACAGTGGCGTAGATGTAATCAATTTTATAGTAAAATGGCATTTCCACTTTTTTTTTTTTTATGAGGAGGAAAAATCTTAATGACTTCTCCAGCATGGTGTGGAGGGTATGCTGGAGTCACGGCTCAGGGTATGGTGTTTCGCCCATTCTGTGGCACCATTCCTGGCCGCTCAACCCGCTAAAAAACCTCCCCGCTCTTCTTTCTTGTTCCCGGAACTTTTTTGTTATTACATCGGGAATCGGTTTTTACTTTCTGTTGGGAATGGGTTCGTCTTTCTGGCATTTCCACTTAAGACAAACTTTCATGTACCACCTGGAAATGTGAACGTCTTAAACGCTCGTCATTCCCCCAAGGTTTCAAGTCCCTGTAAGCATTAGTAAAGCTATGTAAAAAGTATGCCTATGACAGAAAGGACTTACCTATAGCCCTGTCCAGAGAAACTAAAACCAATCTCAAAAGATCAAAATATTCAAATCCCCCACTGGCTTGGAAATGTAATGAATGTTTATGTATTCCTGCAATCTACTATGTTTATGTAAATTAGCCCATGTAATGTCCCCTGCTCACAGAGACAATACTGACATTACTGACCGTTTGCACAATTATGTCACTGGACATATGTTTTTATGTTTTTCTCCTATTGTGTAGTGGGCGTGACATATGTCTCCCCCCTTCCATTGGAATTACAATGCAAATTGGATGTAATATAATATGCACAGCATACATTTGTACATATGTACTGGTCATTACAAAGATCAAGGTAAAGCCAGAGGCTATATACCAGAAGTGTTGGAAGTTAGAAAAATATGTAGCTGAATGAATACTCGTAAAAAACGTGGATAGAGGAAATGAAAAACGAATCCAAGCAAAGTTAAAAGATTTAAAAGTCTCAGAACAAAAACATAATAATTAATTATTTCTATTTTATGTATGTTATACGACTATGTATCTATTATATTATCTTTTTTGAAATGACATAAAATATAAAATAAATATTCTTTTATGTCATCCTGTAAAACTGTGCACCTTTCTGTGCAACGTCCACCCTGTAAATCAAATAATAGATATCATCTGCATAAAGTAAAATCCTTTCAATATTTTCCTACTGTAAACTCATACACAGTATGAATGATATTTTTTTATTGTTGAAAATTGACCTCTGATCTTCCTTTTGAAAAAATTGAGCTAATAAAATTATTGCTGGAAAGCCCAATTTGTATAACCATTGTAAAACCTACACCAGTGACCTAATGACCTTTCAGCATTTCCTGTGAGCGAGATATGGTTTATTAAGGACGGGTGGTAGACTAGTAGGGGATATAGGGATCATAATTGGGTCACTTCATCAAAATATGATGGAAATTCATCCAACCGAAAATCGGTTATGAGCTCAGTTTTTTGGGATGCTACATGAAAGTCTCGAAATTGACCTAATAATACTCATAACTTGCTTCAGAAGGTATACAGCATGGTTTGATATTTGAATGACGTAGTTATGTACTTGAGTCTCATATTATCATGAAAACTAACTGGAGTAACTACCTATTTTTGATTAAACAAGTGCTGAAGACTTTAGACGAGGCAAAAGTAAAATGAATATACATAGCATTAATGTAAGAAACCCCTCAACAACTGTGTAAAAGAAAGAAAATTGAAGTAAACTAAGCTTGATCTCTTTTTCATCTCCAGGCAAAATACCCGAGAAAACTCACCATTTTCTCAAATATCTGTCTCGTTCTTTTCGAGCTAAAAATAAAACATTTCCTACAGGTTTTCTTTTGTTTCCTTTCAGTTGCAGATGACTTTCTCTCTTCTCTGTGTAAAAATAGAAAAGGTTTAAAAGAAGCTTTTTTTGGAGCAGGATCTTTTCCAAGCAAATTTTGTCATTATACAAAATTACGTATAATGTATTATTATCTTGTATTTTGACAAGACGGTTTATTTTAATTTCAAAAGAAACATATATTTTCAAAATAAAGACACCTATCCACACCAGGTACGTACATTCATGGCAGGAAATTTTTTTAGGTACCTTACTAGCCTCACGTTATGAAATTCTCTTAAAATGATGCGTAATGGGTCTACGTCTACAGTATGAATATTAATTCGAATGATTCATCTAAATAATAATGATAATAATAATAATAATTCAATAAAACAACAATGATTTTCAGGAATTTATCCTGACTACTCTTCCACAAGAACCTAATTATCATATTTAGCCACCTCGCAAAGCGGAAGTGTCCTACCAGCAGATTGTATTTTGGAGTCATAGTAAACCCAGGTACTTTATTACTTGTGTAGTTCTGGTTCACATGAGCGGTATGTAATATATGTATAAACATAATATTACAATATGAAACTCAACGGCAACAGCACCATTTGGCAGTTTTCTAACGATTTCTCTTGGTGAAAATAAAGGAACTTTTCAGTCCAATCGATGAAGATCATACATACCTACGTAGATTAGGTAAAGTTTGTTGACATGCATTACAGATTGCTGTTGTTAGACCGACTGAATTTATAGTATTTGACAGATTTATAAAAACATATTATAGCCCAAGAATTGGTAAGCATTATGGACAAGGCAAAGCTAGTAAAATGTCTACATTACCTTGGTACTCTGACAATAGATATTCACGGGATTGAACTGCCACAACAGAGCAAGAAACCCAACGAACATGACTTGGAAAACAATTTGAACAATTTCGTTTCCATGTCTAAAATCAATCATTCAACATATGGTTGTATCATTCCAATGATTGTTTCCATGTAGGTATTTGATATGTATCACAATAATATTTAATTAAATTATCATGATACTCCAAGTTCGTATGTATGTCTGGTATATACATATTTTTCTGAACTAATAAAACGTCTGTTTGTCATCGATTTTGTTAAAAGAACGTAGGAAGGTGAAAAATGTAGCAAGGTCCAGTGGAAATTTCATTTTGAAAGCTGCTTGCAATATTTTTGTCCTCAATCTGTGCTGCATCCTATCAAAAGGAAACCCAAGGGGAAGGAAATATGTATGTCTGCGTGGGAAGTAGACAACAGTTCAGTGTATGCTGTCGTCAACACAATTTTATCAAGATAGGTAGGTACCTACTTTTAATACTGTAGATACCAAAATCTATGTAGGTCCCTATCTTTAGGTGGAAGCAGTCATTGTTCAAACTCAAAACGGAGGAAGGGTGTGTTTGGGAGAACAATTCAAAGTCAATGAGGACATGAAACACCTGCAGGTGAATTGGATGAAAACACATTCACTTTTCGGCAGGTACGCGTACCAGTCATGCGAAACATGACTGTAACTTTCATGTTTCCATGTAGTACTCTACTTGTACTTGAAGACAAAACCACCTGTCCCCTATTCCATACAATGTAGATTTCCACAACTTAAATCTACACCTGTCGCCTAGGTACAACTTGCAATAAATATCTATTGTGCAATCTGACATTTTGACAAGACGTCCAAATACTCTAGAGAATGTCACGACTAAACTCATCAGATAAATTAAGAGCTCACCGCTTGTCCGCTTATTCAAATAGAAAACTTACTAAAAAGAGAATCAATGCAGAAAAGTTAACAAGTTGTGGAATTAATGATTTTCCTGAATCTAATTTTATAATTCCAGGTATGATCTTAACTTAGTTGGCAAGTTCTCCAACCCAAGTCCTAAGGATTGGTTCGACATATAAGAAACTCTCATTCTACCTACTGTTGAAGAGATAATCCTTGAAGTAGAGCTAGTAATAAGAAAGGTAAGCAAGCCAGACGTACGTCTTGCGTCTTGTACCTATAAATTAAATCTTCGGAATAAGAACGCAATCTTTTTAAATTTTAATACCTTCAAATAATAAAGATTTTTTTTTTTTTTTTTTTTAAAGGAGAAAAAAGGGGTGATTTTCAGGAATTTATCCTGACTACTCTTCCACAAGAACCTAATTATCATATTTAGCCACCTCGCAAAGCGGAAGTGTCCTACCAGCAGATTGTATTTTGGAGTCATAGTAAACCCAGGTACTTTATTACTTGTGTAGTTCTGGTTCACATGAGCGGTATGTAATATATGTATAAACATAATATTACAATATGAAACTCAACGGCAACAGCACCATTTGGCAGTTTTCTAACGATTTCTCTTGGTGAAAATAAAGGAACTTTTCAGTCCAATCGATGAAGATCATACATACCTACGTAGATTAGGTAAAGTTTGTTGACATGCATTACAGATTGCAGTTGTTAAACCGACTGAATTTATAGTATTTGACAGATTTATAAAAACATATTATAGCCCAAGAATTGGTAAGCATTACGGACCAGGCAAAGCTAGTAAAATGTCTACATTACCTTGGTATTCTGACAATAGATATTCACGGGATTGAACTGCCACAACAGAGCAAGAAACCCAACGAACATGACTTGGAAAACAATTTGAACAATTTCACAGGGGACTCATTTTGACACAATCTAAATTATACGCGTCCTACCAGTCCCAACCCAAACGTCTCATTAACTGCTCTCAAAAAAACACACGCACAGCTCGCAGTCACTTCGGAGATGTCAAGAAGTAATTGATACTCAAGGACAACAAATTAAAACAAAACCGGGAGTATGCAGAAGCAAGTGCGAGTGAAATATTTACACAGTCCGTTAATTGAAGAAAATCGAGAACAGAATGACTCTGCCTACGGAAAGTTGGAGTCAGAAAACTGGAAGTTTTGAGAAGGGATGAGGTCATGACATCATGTGAATCATTTTCGAATAATTGAAAGAGTCATCGCATTGATTGGGATTAAAAATGTTTAAAAGATGGTTGTAATGTGTGATAAATTGATAATATGATAATAAATAATCATGTAGTGGTGCATCAGACATTATTTGGAGGTCCATTGAGAAGAATAAGCAAGGTTCCAAGGTATTTTCAGATTTGCAGTCTAACCTTGCTCTTGAGTCTTGAATGAGAGCGACTCTCATGTTTGGCTCAAGGTTTTCCAACACTAAAAATACAATGATGGATGATGGAGCCGTACTTAAGTGGAACACTTAGTCAAGGGTGATCCTATGTGGGAGGAAACTTGAGGGAAAAAGAGGTCCCAAAGTGATAAATTTCCAGGAATAATACAAGACTAGAGGAAATTGGGAGAGAAAGGAATGAAGAAATTATGATATGTGAGGAAAGTTGAGGAAAAAATGCCTTCCAAAGGTAAACCTCACAGCTGGCTCCTAAATAATAAGACTGTTCACTAAAAGGACTTCAAAATCGGCCTATATGTACTAAACATACCATCATACCTCTTCACAAACCAATTCAATGAAAAATTACAGTCGCAGAGACAATTAGATGACAAATGGATATCAAATTATAGAGCTTGAATTCTTGACTAGGATCCCAGAGTCATGGTTCAGTGAAATTATACTGGATTAGTCCGATTACTATGATGATGAAAGGATAGCCCAAGGTTCAACTAAGAGGATTTGAAGAAAACATAAACTACACAGAAGCCGTAGAGTGGCATAGAGCTACATATGTATGTACAAATGTGGATGCTTGCAACAAACATTAAACAAAAAGTCCCAACATCAGTAAGACTTGAACTAATCCTACATTTTGTCAACTATTCCATCAAAAGATCGAAACTCCAGAGAGAAAACAAGGAAAACTCGAATTATAAGAGAGTCATGTCAATCATAATATACTACATATTATGTACTTAGTAGAAATGTCTAACAACACACAACTCGTACTCTGAATACATGCTACAATTTCCTATGACCCTGGATGACGGACACAGCGTATCCAATGCCCAAATGGTTTTCAGTTCCATGAGAATCAGTAGCCTTGAGTGATGGGCAAACCGGACCGACTTTCTTAGGAGATGTGTGAGATAATCCGATTAAAGATTAAATATCATAGAATGCTATTATATGAGAGAGGATTGGTATTATAATCATAAACAGTCTGTGGAGAGTATAATAATAAGTAATCAAGCTGGTTCAACATCACAAGCTGTGACGTAATGTCAGTAGCCTGACTGTTGCTTATCTAGCATGGATTGATAGAAAAGGCTAGACTTGTTATTGGTTTATTAATGTAAGTCAAACCTCACGACTTTTCCCAATTATCCTTTGTTAGACATACCTTTCTTATTTTGTTTTTCTCGTCACGTACCTCTACTAAATTGTCACGAGATTTCAGTAACAGTACAGTCATAGTCAGTTACGAATGACATTAAGAACTTGAATAGGCTCCAGTATCTTACTTCATAGTATACCAATGAATTTAGTTTAAACTAATATAAAAAACTTGAATGTTCATACCGATTACCGACCTACCTAATTGTTATTACAGTCGTGATCTCCTAATTAATTCTTTCTACTTTTTTAATTGGTTCATCATGATTTTCCAATGACAAAACCTCTTTTATTATCCAGTTCATATGGAAATGAAATTTTATTCTGAGCGGGCACATTAAAAAATTTATGGTTTAATTTTGGTTTGAATACTGTGGGATGTAATCGTATTAGCCAACTTAAGGTCCAGTATACCTATTCACTATGCAAGTAACCATGTATGAAATAGGTATAAGAGTAAGCATACTCGTAGGTATATAATATACTGGTATTCTAATTGTGCTACAAAGAGGCATAAACCTATCTAGGTTTTTGTTGGAATATGTAATCGGAACTGTTAGTATCACATCTGTTCAGTAGTTGAACTTCACCGTCTATAAAAGGTACCTATTCACACAACACCCAAAACTTGCTAGGTAGTGGATATGGATGCGAAATTAGTAGGTACAGTATCAACTGTTACCCTTCCTTTCATTTTATCATTAGATATTATGTAAAAATTTAATGGAGAGTATAATAATAAGTAATCAAGCTGGTTCAACATCACAAGCTGTGACGTAATGTCAGTAGCCTGACTGTTGCTTATCTAGCATGGATTGATAGAAAAGGCTAGACTTGTTATTGGTTTATCTAATCCTAATACAGCAACTATTATAAAAACAGTCAAATGCAATCACATTTCAAGATACATAAAGAACACAGATACATTAGGAAGTCAGAAGCTATGGGTGATCCATCTACTAACAAAGATTTAAAATATTCAGTATGTATCTAATCCCACCCATTAAAATGCCCGAATTTGAGGGCTACCTTCCACTGCCTAAAACTCAATGAAGAGAATGGCGGAACAATCATAATAAGAAGGCACGCAATGATTGGAACTGCGTGCCTATGCCTAGCACCAAAGTAAAACAACTTGAGAGATTGATTAGAGATTGAAATTCAATTAAAGTACCATGATTGCATGATGGTCTAAAGTAATTTAATAAGAAGGTAGGTAATTGAAAACAAAAACTAAACAAAGCTAAAGAATGATGAACTTTACAATTCAAAATGATGAGGAACCCTATCTAATCCTAATACAGCAACTATTATAAAAACAGTCAAATGGAATCACATTTCAAGATACATAAAGAACACAGAGATACATTAGGAAGTCAGAAGCTATGGGTGATCCATCTAAGATTTAAAATATTCAGTATGTATCTAATCCCACCCATTAAAATGCCCGAATTTGAGGACTCCCTTCCACTGCCTAAAACTCAATGAAGAGAATGGCGGAACAATCATTATAAGAAGGCACGCAATAATTAGAACTGCGTGCCTATGCCTAGCACCAAAGTAAAACAACTTGAGAGATTGATTAGAGATTGAAATTCAATTAAAGTACCATGATTGCATGATGGTCTAAAGTACATAATTTAATAAGAAGGTAGGTAATTGAAAACAAAAACTAAACAAAGCTAAAGAATGATGAACTTTACAATTCAAAATGAGGAACCTTTCCATAGTTTCAATGCAATTGAGGCTAACTAAGGTTGAAAAAGTAACTCGAGTTTTTGGTAAAAAATATGTGCAATATAGTGTTAACAAATACCATAAGAGGCACCACTAATATTAATCTAAGAAGAGAGCTTATGAGAACTCATTAAAAATATTTGGTCAGTGTCTTATTATGTGCTTTTTTTCTCGTTGCCCAAAACCTGTATCTACCTACGCTACGTTACGTTCAGTTTGGAGTAGAGAAGATTCGTGGTCAAAAATATTGCAGTTGAAAAAGTAAATTGTTTAACTCGAGTTTTTGGTAAAAAAAATATGTGCAACATAGTGTTAACAAATACCATAAGAGGCACCACTAATATTAACCTAAGAAGAGAGCTTATGAGAACTCATTAAAAATATTTGGTCAGTGTCTTATTATGTGCTTTTTTTTCTCGTTGCCCAAAACCTGTATCTACCTACGCTACGTTACGTTCAGTTTGGAGTAGAGAAGATTCGTGGTCAAAAATATTGCAACTCATAAAACTACTTCAAAACAAAAGCTCAAAGATGTCAGGAATTTCTCTAAAACCGATCAAAGTGCTTGAAAAATGGAAAACGCTTGACACTAACAACAAAAAGTCCAAAATGTTTCAAGTGTACGGAAGTTTTGGGACGCAAATGTTTCATAACGCTCAAAACCGCAACGAACCCTGCGGTAGAAACTAGAAAACTTTCAGCAGCTTAGACATAGATAGAATCTACATACATATTATGAAGACTGACAAGAGCAAAAGACGATGTTCATTAAAAACATCTTCCAAGCTTTCAGAAAATCATTAGTCTAACAAACTCCTATCTACGAGCACTCATTATTCTTCGTCATTATCTATTGTTCATATGGAAAGGATCACAGACGTCTCCCTAGTCTTTTCAAGAGATGAGAAAAGACGTCTATCATTTTTCCCCTTCTCTTAACTATGAGATGACGTAGGTAAAAAAACTTTTGTATGAGTCTCTCCATTTGACATTCTATTGACCTAGTATTATAATCTATATTCGTATACATTGAATTAGGCATACAAAACCCAGTTTATTCAAAAGCTAATATTTATGCTTATGAATAGAAATGAGTACTTCAACTTAAGTAATCTATTTATTTCTAACTCTTTTCTCCACTCAAGTTAACATGGTGTCTTTAGTGTCATTTTCCATATTGCCACACTATTGGAATTCAATTATAACTTAATCTGAACCATGTGCCTCTGGATAACACTTCAGTTGGTCTGAAAGTGGCTATATATCAGTAAGGGCAGTAAAGATGTCCTACAATCTGTCCATAAAAGTCAATTCCATAAAAAATGGTGGTTCACCTTTTCGTGCGCAGTCAATTTGGCATTTAAAATCTATACTAACTGTTCACTCAGCCATTGTGCGGACCCAATTTACACCTTGATTATCTTTTCACTACCTAACCAACTCGTAACGGTTAGGTACGTTCACTCTTCACTTCTAATGTGAATAAGATGCTGTGTTAAACAAGGAATCTGGAAGTAAATAAACTTAATATACATTTTAACATGTTACATACTCGTACCTCATAACATGGGTCATCCTGATGTAATGTTCGAAATCCACAGAAATACCATCAACATTGTTAATTTGTGTGATTTACAACTGAGGTGTCCTGAAATTTTGGAGACCACAAGCTTGTTCTTAAGTTATAGGTGGTACCAATATTTTTGTGTACCGAAATTTTAGGTAGTACCAATATTCTAATAGAATATTGTTTTTATCAACATTTTTATGCAAAATTTTGGTGGTTTCAGAAAAGGCATCAAACCTCCAAGATGTGACCTCGATTCTGCGAGCTTTGGATTAGAAGATCACGATCCGCGGCTACTAGATTGGATATTAGGTTGTTTTAACATTGACAGAGTTTGCAATTTGTTCAGCACTCTGTTGTCTAAATACACCGCAGTCTAACCAATATGAATAAGATGGTGTGTTAAACATGGAATCTGGAAGTAAATAAACTTAATATACATTTTAACATGTTACTTAATACTCGTACCTCATAACATGGGTCATCCTGATGTAATGTTCAAAATACACAGAAATACCATCAACATCGTTAATTTGTGTGATTTACAACTGAGCTGTCCTAAAATTTTGGAGACCACAAGCCTGTTCTTAAGTTATAGGTGGTACCAATATTTTTGTGTACCGAAATTTTAAGGTATGTAGTACCAATATTCCAACAGAATATTGTTTTTATCAACATTTTTATGCAAAATATTGGTGGTTTCAGAAAAGGCGTCAAACCTCCAAGATGTGACCTCGAATCTGCGAGCTTTGGATTAGAAGATCACGATCCGCGACTACTAGATTGGATATTAGGTTGTTTTAACATTGACAGAGTTTGCAATTTGTTCAGCACTCTGTTGTCTAAATACACCGCAGTCTAACCTTGCTCTTGAGTCTTGAATGAGAGCGACTCTCATGTTTGGCTCAAGGTTTTCCAACACTAAAAACACAATGATGGATGATGGAGCCGTACTTAAGTGGAACACTTAGTCAAGGGTGATCCTATGTGGGAGGAAACTTGAGGGAAAAAGAGGTCCATTTCCACTTAAGACAAACTTTCATGTACCACCTGGAAATGTGAACGTCTTAAACGCTCGTCATTCCCCCAAGGTTTCAAGTCCGTAATCAATTTTATTGTAAAATGGCATTTCCACTTAAGACAAACTTTCATGTACCACCTGGAAATGTGAACGTCTTAAACGCTCGTCATTCCCCCAAGGTTTCAAGTCCCTGTAAGCATTAGTAAAGCTATGTAAAAAGTATGCCTATGACAGAAAGGACTTACCTATAGCCCTGTCCAGAGAAACTAAAACCAATCTCAAAAGATCAAAATATTCAAATCCCCCACTGGCTTGGAAATGTAATGAATGTTTATGTATTCCTGCAATCTACTATGTTTATGTAAATTAGCCCATGTAATGTCCCCTGCTCACAGAGACAATACTGACATTACTGACCGTTTGCACAATTATGTCACACTGGACATATGTTTTTATGTTTTTCTCCTATTGTGTAGTGGGCGTGACATATGTCTCCCCCCTTCCATTGGAATTAAAACGCTTGAAACTAACAACAAAAAGTCCAAAATGTTTCAAGTGTACGGAAGGTTTGGGACGCAAATGTTTCATAACGCTCAAAACCAAAACGAACCCTGCGGTAGAAACTAGAAAACTTTCAGCAGATTAGACAAAGATAGAATATACATATTATGAAGACTGACAGGAGCAAAAGACATTGTTCATTAAAAACATCTTCCAAGCTTTCAGAAAATCATTAGTCTAACAAACTCTCATCTACGGGCACTCATTATTCTTCATCATTATCTATTGTTCATATGGAAAGGATCACAGACGTCTCCCAAGTCTTTTCAAGAGATGAGAAAAGACGTCTATAATTTTTCCCCATCTCTTAACTATGAGATGACGTAAAAAAACTTTTGTTTGAGTCTCTCCATTTGACATTCTATTGACCTAGTATTATAATCTTTATTCGTATACATTGAATTAGGCATACAAAACCCAGTTTATTCAAAAGCTATTATTTATGCTTATGAATAGAGATGAGTACTTCAACTTAAGTAATCTATTGATTTCTAACTCTTTTCTCCACTCAAGTTAACCTGTCATTTTCCATATTGCCACACTATTGGAATTTAATTATAACTTAATCTGAACCATGTGCCTCTGGATAACACTTCAGTTGGTCTGAAATTGGCTATATATCAGTAAGGGCAGTAAAGATGTCCTACAATCTGTCCATAAAAGTCAATTCCATAAAAAATGGTAGTTCACCTTTTCGTGCGCAGTCAATTTGGCATTTAAAATCTACTAACTATTCACTCAGCCATTGTGCGGACCCAATTTACACCTTGATTATCTTTTCACTACCTAACCAACTCGTAACGGTTAGGTACGTTCACTCTTCACTTCTAATGTGAATAAGATGCTGTGTTAAACAAGGAATCTGGAAGTAAATAAACTTAATATACATTTTAACATGTTACATACTCGTACCTCATAACATGGGTCATCCTGATGTAATGTTCGAAATCCACAGAAATACCATCAACATTGTTAATTTGTGTGATTTACAACTGAGGTGTCCTGAAATTTTGGAGACCACAAGCTTGTTCTTAAGTTATAGGTGGTACCAATATTTTTGTGTACCGAAATTTTAGGTAGTACCAATATTCTAATAGAATATTGTTTTTATCAACATTTTTATGCAAAATTTTGGTGGTTTCAGAAAAGGCATCAAACCTCCAAGATGTGACCTCGATTCTGCGAGCTTTGGATTAGAAGATCACGATCCGCGGCTACTAGATTGGATATTAGGTTGTTTTAACATTGACAGAGTTTGCAATTTGTTCAGCACTCTGTTGTCTAAATACACCGCAGTCTAACCTTGCTCTTGAGTCTTGAATGAGAGCGACTCTCATGTTTGGCTCAAGGTTTTCCAACACTAAAAATACAATGATGGATGATGGAGCCGTACTTAAGTGGAACACTTAGTCAAGGGTGATCCTATGTGGGAGGAAACTTGAGGGAAAAAGAGGTCCCAAAGTGATAAATTTCCAGGAATAATACAAGACTAGAGGAAATTGGGAGAGAAAGGAATGAAGAAATTATGATATGTGAGGAAAGTTGAGGAAAAAATGCCTTCCAAAGGTAAACCTCACAGCTGGCTCCTAAATAATAATCAAGACTGTTCACTAAAAGACCAAAATCGGCCCTATATGTAACTAAACATACCATCATTACCTCTTCACAAACCAATTCAATGAAAAATTACAGTCGCAGCAGAGACAATTAGATTTCAATGTCTCAAGTAAGTCAAACCTCACGACTTTTCCCCAATTACCTATCCTTTTGTTAGAAATACATTTCTTATTTTATTTTTCTCGTCACGTACTCTACTAAATTGTCACGAGATTTCAGTAACAGTACAGTCATAGTCAGTTACGAATGACATTAAGAACTTGAATAGGCTCCAGTATCTTACTTCATAGTATACCAATGAATTTAGTTTAAACTAATATAAACAAGCTGGGTCCGTCCCTCCGGGATTTTTTAGGCCGTAGTTTATTCGATCGTGGTTAAAGAATACCTATGTACCTACCTAACTTCGTTTAATATTCAGTTTTATTATCATTCTTGATTTGATTTTTTTATTTTACTTTCATGTAATGATTTAAAATCAAGACTGGAGCCCGTTCTCCCTTTATTCCCAATATAATGTCACCCATCCATTTATTGGCCTTTCTCGGCGTAGCTTAACATAGGTGACGCTAAAACCGGTCTTAAATCCTTAAATGATCGACTGAAGTGTTATCTAAAGCTTTCTCGCTTTGAGTTCATAGGTCGTCGCGACAAATTTCGAGATCAGAGCTCATTTGTGTGAGAAAATGTGAAAAAAATCCCCCAAAAACCAGTTTTTTTGGTTTTTTGGCTTTATGGTTTTCTGGACAAAATTTGCACCACCATTTTCGTGATCCTGGTAAAAAGAACTTTAATTTGATATATAGGTCAACCAGGTTTGGATAACTCCTTCTATGGGGACAGACAGACCGACAGACAGACGACACCGAAGCGAATACAATAGTCCGTCCACTATACCTTTTATTATTAGTAATAATAAAGGAAGGACGGACTAAAAACTTGAATGTTCATACCGATTACCGACCTACCTAATTGTTATTACAGTCGTGATAATCTTCTAATTAATTCTTTCTACTTTTTTAATTGGTTCATCATGATTTTCCAATGACAAAACCTCTTTTATTATCCAGTTCATATGGAAATGAAATTTTATTCTGAGCGGGCACATTAAAAAAGTTATGGTTTAATTTTGGTTTGAATACTGTGGGATGTAATCGTATTATCCAACTTAAGGTCCAGTATACCTATTCACTGTGCAAGTAACCATGTATGAAATAGGTATAAGAGTAAGCATAAATATTCGTAGGTATGTAATATACTGGTATACTAATTGTGCTACAAAGGGGTATAAACATATCTAGGTTTTTGTTGGAATATGTAATCGGAACTGCTTAGTATCACATCTGTTCAGTAGTTGAACTTCACCAACTATAAGAGGTATTCACATAACACTCAAAGCTCCATAGTGGATATGGATGCGAAATTAGTAGGTACAGTATCAACTGTTACCCTTCCTTTCATTTTATCATTAGATATTATGTAAAAATTTAAACCTGAATCAACATCTGTTTGGTTGTGAATGACTTGAAAACTTAGGTTATCTTGTATTTCGTACAGGAAATCACAAACTTTTATAAATAATGCATCATTTCTGGTCCTTGCCAAATTTAGTAGGTTCTGAAGAAACAATAATCTGAAAAAGCGCAATATATTATGTAAGGTATTGCCTACGTAAAAGGTTTTCGGGACTAATGTATTGAAGAAATAGAAGAACTGTTTTAGTTTTACAAAAGACGTGCAATTTTTTTGGATATCAACGTTCAAAGTACATAGTGAAATCATAGTAGGTATGCTTCATAGGAAGCTAAAAGAATTCAATGGAATGACCTTTCAATGTAAAAATTTCAGATAACCAAATGTTGATTGTAACCAAAAGCTACACAGATATGGGATACCTACGGCACAACTAATGAGTTAACCTACTCCAAACCTCCTTCTACATATAACAAACAAACCATCAATGCCAAATATTATCAAAGTGTCAATCTCAAATGAAATAAGCATTGAAAAAAGAAAGAAAAAAAATTACAAACGTCTTGAACCTATATATTAAATCTTTGGAATAAGAACGCAATCTTTTTAAATTTTAATACCTTCAAATAATAAAGATTTAAAAAAAAATAAAAGGAGAATTAAAGGGGAACTGAAATCTGAACACACAAAAGACGTGTGTGTAGTAGACAAAAGAAATGACTGAAATGGCAAAATTCCGAGCAAAAAAAGGTGTACCTACTCCGATTTTTGAGAGTAAATACCTAACCAAAACAAGGAAGATGGAAACTTCAAAAATAAGAACGTCTATCAGAGAACACTGCAAGATGAAATGAAAATCCGTTTTTCTTTACAATTTAATATGCTTTTCCCTCTGCATTTTTTCTACCCCAATAATTCACCACCGTCTTAGAAAATGTAGAGCTGGAATAAAAGGAATAGGTTTCAGCTTGGATTTCTCATTTCCTTTTTCATTTTCGATATTGCAAAAATATTTCCAACAATAAAGGTTTCTTCAACACTGAACCCAAAAAATGTACGTTGGGTGGACAAAAATAACAAACACCTTTTGTAATGGATTGGATTTTTGCACGAAATAAAGAAATAAATCACCTTTTGTGTGAAGAAACAATAATCTGAAAAAGCGCAATATATTATGTAAGGTATTGCCTACGTAAAAGGTTTTCGGGACTAATGTATTGAAGAAATTTGGAGCACGATGTGTTTAGAGTCCAATTAGTATGCATTAGGAATGAGCTTGATGGTTGACACAATTTTTCAGTATTTTATTTTTTTTAATTGCGTATGAAATTTTAATTAAAGAGCAATTAAAAATTTGCTCTGCATCATGTTTAGTATAATTTGTATATGTGTATTTAAATCTAAAACGTGTCTGCGAACAAAACTAGTACATTGAACTTGTAAATCGATACTCCATTTCGAGAAGAAATCTGGAAAAGAAGTTATTAAAATGCGCAATAAACATCCAAAAATAACTATTCATCACGGTTCAAACAAAACTAGTACATTGAACTTGTGAATCGATACTCCATTTCGAGAAGAAATCTGGAAAAGAAGTTATTAAAATGCGCAATAAACATCCAAAAATAACTATTCATCACGGTTCAAAAGAAACGGTAACACAAAGAATGAAAGAAGTTATTTAGGTATAATTAGAAGAAAGCAAGTTTTGCAAATTTGAAAGTCAAAGAAGTCTGTTCAAAGTCAGAAAGAAACCCAAGAATTTCGATTTCTTTAAACTTTTCTCATTATGAAAGTTATTATTTCTTTTTTTAAACAAATTTGTTCTTGAAAAAGATATCAAAATAGACTGTGACTTTGAGAAAGTTAAAGAGAGAAAAAATGAGAACAATATAGGTACCTATCATTTGGTAGATATAGACACCTTTTATTTGAGTCTTTAGATTACATAGGACATGGATCATTTCAAGCTAATAAAGGAAAAATAACGGACAAGAGACTGCCTGATTTTTAGCCACAAAATTATGTAAATGCACTCATAGAAAATATAAATGCACAATATTAGAAGTGAGCTTTCCATTTGGAAAAAAACGTAGCTTCATGTTCTCTGTATAAATCATAATAATATGCTCATTGTAAAAATCCACTCATTTGGTTTCAGCAGACATTATTAGCCCAGACCTCAAACAAGAGAAAAAACATGATGAAACGAATGCACACCAACACAACACAACTCACGTGCATTACAATGGACTACGACGAAACAATACCCGAAGAGTAATAATAAAATTGTTAATTAAAAACAATCGACTTTCCCAACAAATGAATGGACTCACTCAAACCATTACAACAAGGGCATTCATGGCTCATGCCTGTACAAAAGGATTTCGAAATATACACGAAACAAATGTTTGCACAAACATAATAGGTACACAAATTTGAAATGATGTGTTCCATGTACTCCAAGAAGTCTATCCCTTTGGAGTCGATGATGAATTGATGACCAATTAGGAAGAACAGAAAGCTTTTACAATACCTATGTTAATAATAGCCGAGCAATAATTAAAAGAAGATGCAACAATGTGGTTCAAATATGAGAAAGAGCAAACTATTGAAAACAATGAATATGATGAGATTCACTGTAACCCTGGTACGCAATACGCAGTAGGTATATTGCGACATGATGTATAGGAATATGTTATGTATGATGTATGTCAATGAGACATGCATTCTCGTCCGTTATTAAACTTTTTAAGATGTTTCAATGCATTCTAAGGATTTGTCTGTTCATTTGTTGCAGACAACGAATCGTAATTCGTAACCAATGCGATTCTGCTGGATAGATGTGGAAACAAGGAAAAGGAAATAGTATCTAACTATACCTCTACTGGCTATGTCTGAAGGCATGCACTTATCCACGAGTAATAACTACGTACCTGCTTACCTACTACCTACTGA
The DNA here is from genome assembly GCF_000475195.1 of Diaphorina citri. Taxonomy (NCBI): domain Eukaryota; kingdom Metazoa; phylum Arthropoda; class Insecta; order Hemiptera; family Psyllidae; genus Diaphorina; species Diaphorina citri. The sequence continues at coordinate 151,977 of NW_007377836.1, forward strand.
TGACTGATTACAACATGGTACTTGATGATTCCACTCTTAGGTTATCTTGTATTTCGTACAGGAAATCACAAACTTTTATAAATAATGCATCATTTCTGGTCCTTGCCAAATTTAGTAGGTCATTTTTTCAAGTACCTACTTCCATAATATTGGTAGGTATATTGATTAAAATTTAAAACTAAAAATTCAAGTTTTTAAAGCACAATTTGTGTTATACATACATACATAGGTACGTACATACATACATGAAGATGTTCCCTGTCCAACAGGATTGACGAATAGTTGCACTACTTGGTGTTGCTATTGTAATACATACCTGTATCAAGTACCTACTTCCATAATTGGTAGGTATATTGATTAAAATTTAAAACTAAAAATTCAAGTTTTTAAAGCACAATTTGTGTTATACATACATAGGTACATACATACATGAAGATGTTCCCTGTCCAACAGGATTGACGAATAGTTGCACTACTTGGTGTTGCTATTGTAATACATACCTGTAACAAATAAAGACAAAATGATGGGGATAAGTCTTTAGCACAGTTTTATGTAGATTGTAGGTCACAATAAAATCTGTTACTGACATGAAATATGAAAAATAATAAAGTTGTTTGTTTATAGCTTTATAGAATGACCAAGAACATTTCATAAAATAAGCAGCAATTATGTACAAAAGAGCGAGGTTATTGTCAAAGGCAATCTCTCCCCAACTTCTCATAACAATAAATAATTAATTGATCCCTATCTGTATTTTACAATGATCAAACTATTTTTTCTCGATTAAAATTATTTGCTTGTTGTCTATCCTTTCGTAGATTCCATTCTATTTACAATTATGTACAAAAGAGCGAGGTTATTGTCAAAGGCAATCTCTTCCCAACTTCTCATAACAATAAATAATTAATTGATCTCTATCTGTATTTTACAATGATCAAACTATTTTTTCTCGATTAAAATTATTTGCTTGTTGTCTATCCTTTCGTAGATTCCATTCTATTTTCAGTAGATTAATAAGAACTCTTTTACAAAAAGAAATGTCCAAGATGACTATGATCTAAGTACACGCGTTGAGTATGTTGGAAAGATTACAAGAGAGTAAAAATAAAGATTACCCAGACCCGGAGTCATAATTATGTTAATTTATTCATAACGTCACTACCAAATGTTTAAGTTAGACATTACAAAAACATACACACTGTATCTGATAAGCAAGACGCTAGAACAGATGGGTCTTACACAAATCTGCTGGAAGGAAACTTAGGTATAGGTCCACAAACACAAGATGAAGAAGCTGGATACAAAGAACAAACATCTCCAGACGTTTCCAACCAACATAAAACGAAACCTATTTCTTATTGTTTTCTCTGATATTCAAATATTGAAAATGTTCCTTTTCTTTTCTAGACCTTTTCTTAATAAGATATTCAAAAGAGATTTCTTAAAGACTCCAGACCCGGAGTCATAATTATGTTAATTTATTCATAACGTCACTACCAAATGTTTGAGTTAGACATTAGAAAAACATACACGCTGTATCTGATAAGCAAGACGCTAGAACAGATGGATCTTACACAAAACTGCTGGTAGGTATAGGTCCACAAACACAAGATGAAAAAGAAGCTGGATACAAAGAACAAACATCTCCAGACGTTTCCAACCAACATAAAACGAAAACCTATTTCTTATTATTTTCTCTGATATTCAAATATTGAAAATGTTCCTTTTCTTTTCTAGACCTTTTCTTAATAAGATATTCAAAAGAGATTTCTTAAAGACGTTCTTTTTTTTATGAGTTTTAGATCCTTAGGCTCATTATAATCCGAATCTATAACATCTGGTCCGCCTTTATCTTTTTTTAACAGAACAAGGTTCAATAGTTCATCAGAGGCAGCTGCCATGCGCGTGCTGCTTCACCTGGCACTTGTTGATCCTGGTTGAATTCCTTCGGAGTTCTGGTAAAAAAGGAATCTTTCCTTTGTACGGTCCTTCATTACCTTGATTTTTATAGACATGGTTTGATTATTTCGGGGACCTATATAAATTGTGTTATTTATGAGAGGGCTTTTCGTAGCAGATGACACCTTCGAAATACCTTTCCATGTCTAAAATCAATCATTCAACATATGGTTGTATCATTCCAATGATTGTTTCCATGTAGGTATTTGATATGCATCACAATAATATTTAATTAAATTATCATGATACTCCAAGTTCGTATGTATGTCTGGCATATACATATTTTTCTGAACTAACAAAACGTCTGTTTGTCATCGATTTTGTTAAAAGAACGTCGGAAAGTGAAAAATGTAGCAAGGTCCAGTGGAAATTTCATTAAAAGCTGCTTGCAATGTTTTTGTCCTCAATCTGTGCTGCATCCTATCAAAAGGAAACCCAAGGGGAAGGAAATATGTCTGCGTGGGAAGTAGACAACAGTTCAGTGTATGCTGTCGTCAACACAATTTTATCAAGATAGGTAGGTACCTACTTTTAATACTGTAGATACCAAAATCTATGTATGTCCCTATCTTTAGGTGGAAGCAGTCATTGTTTAAACTCAAAACGGAGGAAGGGTGTGTTTGGGAGAACAATTCAAAGTCAATGAGGACATGAAACACCTGCAGGTGAATTGGATGAAAACACATTCACTTTTCGGCAGGTACGCGTACCAGTCATGCGAAACATGACTGTAACTTTCATGTTTCCATGTAGTACTCTACTTGTTCCCATGTACTTGAAGACAAAAACACCTGTCCCCTATTCCATACAATGTAGATTTCCACAACTTAAATCTACACCTGTCGCCTAGGTACAACTTGCAATAAATATCTATTGTGCAATCTGACATTTTGACAAGACGTCCGAATACTCTAGAGAATGTCACGACTAAACTCATCAGATAAATTAAAAGCTCACCGCTTGTCCGCTTATTCAAATAGAAAACTTTCTAAAAAGAGAATCAATGCAGAAAAGTTAACAAGTTGTGGAATTAATGATTTTCCTGAATCTAATTTTATAATTCCAGGTATGATCTTAACTTAGTTGACAAGTTCTCCAACCCAAGTCCTTAGGATTGGTTCGCCATATAAGAAACTCTCCTTCTACCTACTGTTGAAGAGATAATCCTTGAAGTAGAGCTAGTAATAAGAAAGGTAAGCAAGCCAGACGTACGTCTTGCGTCTTGAACCTATATATTAAATCTTTGGAATAAGAACGCAATCTTTTTAAATTTTAATACCTTCAAATAATAAAGATTTAAAAAAAAATAAAAGGAGAATTAAAGGGGAACTGAAATCTGAACACACAAAAGACGTGTGTGTAGTAGACAAAAGAAATGACTGAAATGGCAAAATTCCGAGCAAAAAAAGGTGTACCTACTCCGATTTTTGAGAGTAAATACCTAACCAAAACAAGGAAGATGGAAACTTCAAAAATAAGAACGTCTATCAGAGAACACTGCAAGATGAAATGAAAATCCGTTTTTCTTTACAATTTAATATGCTTTTCCCTCTGCATTTTTTCTACCCCAATAATTCACCACCGTCTTAGAAAATGTAGAGCTGGAATAAAAGGAATAGGTTTCAGCTTGGATTTCTCATTTCCTTTTTCATTTTCGATATTGCAAAAATATTTCCAACAATAAAGGTTTCTTCAACACTGAACAGACTGTTCACTAAAAGGACCAAAATCGGCCTATATGTACTAAACATACCATCATACCTCTTCACAAACCAATTCAATGAAAAATTACAGTCGCAGAGACAATTAGATTTCAATGTCTCAAAGTAAGTCAAACCTCACGACTTTTCCCAATTACCTATCCTTTGTTAGAAATACATTTCTTATTTTATTTTTCTCGTCACGTACCTCTACTAAATTGTCACGAGATTTCAGTAACAGTACAGTCATAGTCAGTTACGAATGACATTAAGAACTTGAATAGGCTCCAGTATCTTACTTCATAGTATACCAATGAATTTAGTTTAAACTAATATAAACAAGCTGGGTCCGTCCCTCCGGGAATTTTTTAGGCCGTAGTTTATTCGATCGTGGTTAAAGAATACCTATGTACCTACCTAATTCGTTTAATATTCAGTTTATTATCATTCTTGATTTGATTTTTTGATTTTACTTTCATGTAATGATTTAAAATCAAGACTATGTTCTCCCTTTATTTCCAATATAATATTTAAGTCACCCATCCATTTATTGGCCTTGCTCGGCGTAGCTTAACATAGGTGACGCTAAAAGACTGTTTTAGTTTTACAAAAGACGTGCAATTTTTTTGGATATCAACGTTCAAAGTACATTGTGAAATCATAGTAGGTATGCTTCATAGGAAGCTAAAAAAAGTCAATGGAATGACTTTTCAATGTAAAAATTTCAGATAACCAAATGTTGATTGTAACCAAAAGCTACACAGATATGGGATACCTACGGTACAACTAATGAGTTAACCTACTCCAAACCTCTCCTTCTACATATAACAAACAAACAAACAAACAAACCATCAATGCCAAATATTATCAAAGTGTCAATCTCAAATGAAATAAGCATTGAAAAAAGAAAGAAAAAAAATTACAAAGACAAAAATTTAATTGAACAAATTCAAGAGACAATCTTGTTTTTGTTTATACTCGAGTCCAATGCTCTCCAGCCATTACTGTACCGTTAGGCAAGCTAATTTTTATTCTGGGAATGAAAATAAACAGCACGTTGTCTGTACAAGATAATCAAAACAGAGAATGTCATCATTCATGGTACGATGCTGCATGCTCCATTATATCATCGCAAATAGTAAACACTGATAAGAGAAACTGGAGAGAAAAGATAAGAAAACGAACAGTGTGAGATTCGCCAACAGAAATTATGATAATAACTGAAATAATGGCAACAGTCCACATAAAAGATAACAAGGAAGTAGTGGTAGTAAGAATAAATGTCATCATTCATGGTACGATACTGCATGCTCCATTATATCATCGCAAATAGTAAACACTGATAAGAGAAACTGGAGAGAAAAGATAAGAAAACGAACAATGCGAGATTCGCCAACAGAAATTATGATAATAACTGAAATAATGGCAACAGTCCACATAAAAGATAACAAGGAAGTAGTGGTAGTAAGAATGGCAAAGAGAGAATATAAAAGAGACAATGAAAAAACTGTGTGCATTTTAAAAAGAATCAGAATTCAGAATATTATCAAGTTCCTTCTTACCTAGATACCCATTCAAAAGTTTGGAACTATTCAAGCCTTTCGATACCCTGTAGTTGTAGGTTCAAGTTACCCTTAAGTAGGTGTACAACTGTACATACATCGGTATCTACGTGCCTACATAATAACCGATAGATATCCACCTGCCTAAAATACTTTCTAAACTAAGAAACTATACTGTCGGAAACACTTCTTCGTTCAGGTAAATCGGATGTGAACTAGATGTAAACATAAAACTTGATGGTAAATCATACGGTGAATGGCCAAAAACAAAGCAAATCATCGTACCATAAACCGAGATCCTCTTGAACGGTTTCGGGCCACTTATTACGCTCAATGTTCATCGGAGATATCTATCAGAATAGCCTTATATCTTCTGATAGTAAACACTGTAGCCTTATATCTTCTGATATAAGGCTACCTGTCAGCCTCACCAGCTTGTCAAAGTTTGCCGATGGCCGACAGGAAAATGTATTACCACAAGTAATTGCCATGATGGTAACAAATGGAACAATATGAGCTTGTCAGGTATGAAACTGTATCTAATACCTCCAAAGAATCTAATGGATACCTACACTGTTTTGAAAGAAGATACAATATAAGTATTACCTAAAAGTTGGGTTATGAAAGAAATAGATACAAACGAGAGAGAAGGAGATATCTGAAAAAATAAAGGATCCTCAGCTGAAACTTGTAAAACGCCTACCTCAGAACTAACTTTAGGACGCTTTTATTAGAACTCATAAGCAACTTATAGGTACTATTGCCTAGATTCCTAGAATATTGCACTAACGATATTATTATTCAAATGTTGTGATTCCTATACGGACTTGTTGCACAATGGCTTTTATGAAGTCTAGAAATCGAGGGATCGAAGGCGTTCTGATTTCAAATGCAAAATATCGTAAGATGTTTGATGAAATACATGAATTCAAATCATTCCATTAAATTTGTTTCTCCTGGCATAATCCCAACATGGAGCAAGATGTGTTTAGAGTCCAGTTAGTATGCATTAGGAATGAGCTTGATAGTTGACACAATTTTTCAGTATTTTTTTTTTTTTTTTTTTTTAAATTGCGTATGAAATTTTAATTAAAGAGCAATTAAAAATTTGCTCTGCATCATGTTTAGTATAATTTGTATATGTGTATTTAAATCTAGGATGCAAACGAGAGAGAAGGAGATATCTGAAAAAATAAAGGATCCTCAGCTAAAACTTGTAAAACGCCTACCTCAGAACTAACTTTAGGACGCTTTTATTAGAACTCATAAGCAACTTATAGGTACTATTGCCTAGATTCCTAGAATATTGCACTAACGATATTATTATTCAAATGTTGTGATTCCTATACGGACTTGTTGCACAATGGCTTTTATGAAGTCTAGAAATCGAGGGATCGAAGGCGTTCTGATTTCAAATGCAAAATATCGTAAGATGTTTGATGAAATACATGAATTCAAATCATTCCATTAAATTTGTTTCTCCTGGCATAATCCCAACATGGAGCAAGATGTGTTTAGAGTCCAGTTAGTATGCATTAGGAATGAGCTTGATAGTTGACACAATTTTTCAGTATTTTTTTTTTTTTTTTTTTTTAAATTGCGTATGAAATTTTAATTAAAGAGCAATTAAAAATTTGCTCTGCATCATGTTTAGTATAATTTGTATATGTGTATTTAAATCTAAAACGTGTCTGCGAACAAAACTAGTACATTGAACTTGTAAATCGATACTCCATTTCGAGAAGAAATCTGGAAAAGAAGTTATTAAAATGCGCAATAAACATCCAAAAATAACTATTCATCACGGTTCAAAAGAAACGGTAACACAAAGAATGAAAGAAGTGATTTAGGTATAATTAGAAGAAAGCAAGTTTTGCAAATTTGAAAGTCAAAGAAGTCTGTTCAAAGTCAGAAAGAAACCCAAGAATTTCGATTTCTTTAAACTTTTCTCATTATGAAAGTTATTATTTCTTTTTTTAAACAAATTTGTTCTTGAAAAAGATATCAAAATAGACTGTGACTTTGAGAAAGTTAAAGAGAGAAAAAATGAGAACAATATAGGTACCTATCATTTGGTAGATATAGACACCTTTTATTTGAGCCTTTTTAAATTACGTAAATACTGATCAATACACCATAGATTACATACATAGGACATGGATCATTTCAAGCTAATAAAGGAAAAATAACGGACAAGAGACTGCCTGATTTTTAGCCACAAAATTATGTAAATGCACTCATAAAAAATGCACAATATTAGAAGTGAGCTTTCCATTTGGAAAAAAACGTAGCTTCATGTTCTGTATAAATCATTATAATATGCTCATTGTAAAAATGCACTCATTTGGTTTCAGCAGACATTATTAGCCCAGACCTCAAACAAGAGAAAAAACATGATGAAACGAATGCACAACAACACAACACAACTCACGTGCATTACAATGGACTACGACGAAACAATACCCAAAGAGTAATAATAAAATTGTTAATTAAAAACAATCGACTTTCCCAACAAATGAATGGACTCACTCGAACCATTACAACAAGGGCATTCATGGCTCATGCCTGTACAAAAGGATTTCGAAATATACACGAAACAAAAAATGTTTGCACAAACATAATACACAAATTTGAAATAATGTGTTCCATGTACTCCAAGAAGTCTATCCCTTTGGAGTCGATGATGAATTGATGATCAATTAGAAAGAACAGAAAGCTTTTACAATACCTATGTTAATAATAGGCGAGCAATAAATAAAAGAAGATGCAACAATGTGGTTCAAATATGAAAAAGAGCAAACTATTGAAAACAATGAATATGATGAGATTCACTGTAACCCTGGTACGCAATACGCAGTAGGTATATTGCGACATGATGGTTATAACTTGGAGTAAATGGTAGTGTACAATAACAGTAGCCAGCCAAGCAAGCACGTAAGATCACAAGTACCTCATTATTTCCATTCCCATAATATAACAAGTTATCAAGGTAGCGAATAAAATTGTTTCAAGTACCTAACCGCAACACAATGGAAAAATTCAGGGGGGAAATAAGGATAAAAACACAATGGAAAACCAAATTATTATTCGACGTCTAAGATCACAAGTACCTCATTATTTCCATTCCCATAATATAACAAGTTATCAAGGTAGCGAATAAAATTGCTTCAAGTACCTAACCGCAACACAATGGAAAAATTCAGGGGGGAAATAAGGATAAAAACACAATGGAAAACCAAATTATTATTCGACGTACAACAAGGAGATTTCAACAGAGTTAGTATTGATAGTGAAAAACTTTGACCGCTTCATTCATATACCTACTCGTATTTTTAGACTTTACGTCAGTACGTAGAAAGTCGACCTACAGTGAAAACAATAACTTTACAATTAAAAGAACTGAGACACCTACAAGTTCATAATTGAACACCTACGATGTACATTGCGTACAATTCACTGAAATAGGTTATCTTATCCATTATCAAAGCTATACAAATTAATAATAGTACAGCCTGTGAAAGTCTTTGTTTCTTGGTAGAAATTTGTACTACAGCCAGAAGTGGCAAAACGGTACCTATCAAACATGGACTATGCAATGAATTAATTCAAACAAAAGACGAGTGATATTCTCTTCTAGTGTTCTCTGTGCGGATAATTTATTTTGTTAAGACAAGCATGAATGAAGCGAAAAAATATTTAATGGTTCCCAAGATGTAAACGTGAATAAAATGGCTGTGACATCTAAAATTAATTGCATCTCTTGCAATTACAAGTAGCGGGACTTTCTAATAATCATAAAAGTGGAAAAAAATCTCAAAGAAAAGACTCTATGAGCAGAACAATTTCACAGTGCAACCACTGTCAATGCACCTGATACCTGATGAAATTTAATCAATCTAAATCAAAATCTTCTACAGTCTATCAATCGACTGAATGAACATACCAAGGAAATAGATAAATGCAAGGGAACGAAGAAAAATCGGCATTCAATAAAGCAGCTTCCAATGAGATAAGTGTCATAGTGGAAGCAATAGAAGGAGATGGATGGATTTCTTCAAAATACTCGTACGACTCGTACAAACGTTTTGTTTTCCTAAGGAAATGACAAATTAGCATTGCGATCACGTAAACCTTGTTTCTGAACGCTTCGAAATAAAGGAAAGTAAGAAAGGATGTTCTTGGAAAAGGAAGAAGAGGCAAGGAGGATGTTTTGCACTAGTTGGTTACCGAGCAGAAATACAATGAATGGGAAATATACAGCCACCCTGAGGGATGAAGCATGGACAAAAGGAAAAGATGAACAAGACGAGAAAAAGAATGCCAAGAGAAGAATACTAATCAATGGCGCACGACAAGAACGGGAAATTTCATTTACACAGTTTGGTACTCAAAGCAGAGATGTTTTGCAAGAAAATGTTTTTCAAGAGTTCTCGAGGTTGACTATCGATAGGTATCTCATATTGGTTCTTAGGAATGTTTAAAATTTCATTTACACAGTTTGGTACTCAGAGCAGAGATGTTTTGCAAGAAAATGTTTTTCAAGAGTTCTCGAGGTTGACTATCGATAGGTATCTCATATTGGTTCTTAGGAATGTTTCTGAAAATTAACGAGTATAAATACCTACTTACCAAAAAAAGATCTTGGCAGTGAGAAAAGATTTTGCTCAGATAGATAGGTATTCATTCTGGTTTAAGGATTTGGGAAGGAGGTCACTTGACCATGGGAAGTTGCAGGAAACTGAAAGTGAACGATAGTAGGACACTTGAACGGGTTTGTCAACTGAAGTAAATTTTCGTATAACATAATATAATATACGAGATTTAAATTCTGCATTACATGAGGTCGCTTTGGTACTTTTCAAGTAAAGGAATGTATGAAAAGAGGGGAAATAATTTAATAAAGGCATGCTAGTCCTAGATACACATGAATAAAAGATGGAAAGACAAATAGAAAGTAAAAACCTCACAATCACAATGTGACGAATGTATTAAAACAAAAGCAAAATCAACAATGACAAGGAAGATTTTTCCCAGCATGCTAATTGAAGGGTAAACGAGAGAGAACTTTTCTTCGGAATGTATTACAGCGTGAAATTGAATTTCTTCTTGGGAGGTATCCGAGACCATTATGTGGTCAGTGGTCAAAATGGATTTTCAAATTCCTCCATGACGCCTGTTTACAACATTGGTAAACAAAGAGTGTCATGGTTTGATGGAAAACAGCAGTGTGTCTTGAGCAGAACACATTGAGTGAGGGTGTGTCCCCAACCCTAACGAATAATAATTTGTCTCCATCACTGGATACCACCTCATTTTTTTCTCCATTGGTTTCAACTTCTCTTTTGTCTGCTGCCAGTAAGTCTTATCCGTATAAAATGCTCTCATTCTGATAAGAGGTGCATGTCATATGCTTTTACAATATCGTTTTGTGATTTGTTATAGTGCCTATAAGTATGACATTTCGAACGTTACGTGGCAAACAAGGAACGACATTATTTGTATTAAATACAACAATAAATTGACAGAAAAGTAGAAAAAAAAGCAATACAAATAGAGAATAACCAATTGCATTGCTGTTTTTTGTACTTTTCTCATGAATGTTGCTGCATTTTTTCTTCTGGACACAGTTTTCTCTTTCTTTATTTGAAAATACTACAAAGAAATAGCAAACAGTGAGTTGCGAAACATCACACAAACCTAGCTATAGTTCTGGTAGACTACCAACCTCATCTACAAGGAGGAAAACTTCCCGTTAGATATGCTATCAGGCATCCTTGCTCTGCAATCATCACACTAACAGAACTAAATTACCTTTTCACCATTGTTCATTATAGAACGTTCAACTCTCCTCGCGATTGAATTCGCATTATCTCGAGAGATTTTCTCACAAGATGATTTAGGTGGATGTAGTTATCGGATGCTGTGCATGTTTAGCGTATTAGTGAGCACATACAAGGCTAGAGTGCCTGGATCCATCTCAATCCTACAATTGGAACCTAGTCATCGGATAGATCTGCCATATTTAGATATTTGGATGGTATATACTCACCTATCAGATACAGGTGAGTCTCCTGTAATTATTTAGGTCACAGAAATATGAGAAATCATGATTTTCTCAAAGTCAAACACATACCCTACACCTATTAAATCTTGTATTTTTTATGTTCAATAACTAATGAAATATTCTATCTACTTCTGATGTGAACGCATCGAAAAATGGGCAAAAAATTGTTCGTTCTTTACGACTAACTAAATCCGAAATTCACTTCTTAAAGTGCCATTAATGTTTGACGTGTTCGTGTAGTGCAAGGTAAAGATAATTCAGGATCATTAGCTAAAATATGAAACATTTATTGCCAAACCACAATTCACAAGAGGCGTAAGTAAAATTGCCCTAGATAGAAAATAGATTATTTATCAAAGGTTCTTCATCGTTACATATACCTATAGGTGCATTAGTTATTTTCACAGAACTATATTTACAATTGGAGCAATTTATTTTTGTTATCAAAAGCCCCCTCGTAAATCAAAGGGATCTTCAATTCGTGAGAAATTAAAAGAAACGGGGCACACCTTTTATAGATTGTGATTAGATTTTATTATAATGTAAATTTCCCATTGAAAAGGACGCTAGACTTGGAAATTTAGGTGATTTTAAAAAGATACATTTGACAATTCAGGTAAAGAAAATGTTTCAACCAGTGGCGGAATACTTTCCTACCATTGGCGATTGTTGAATGGCAACCTACACAGCAGAAGGAAGTGTTGATGACAAATAAGAGTAGGAAATGTTTAATTTATTTCAAGAAAATAGAATGACGTTATGTGACGGATTCTATACAAACATAATACAGTACTACTTCTACCTATAGGTCTGGATATAATCCTGAAAATCATCTCCTTTCTGATGTACGCCACTGTACTATTAATTCTGTGAACATTGTTACAATTTTCTTCCTAAGAAAACCAAGGATAGGGGGACTTTCCTGGTGACAATGTTCATATCCTGACAGGTATTAAGTAGAGTATGGGATGTTCAATTTGACCAATATCGTACAGGGTAGCTGGTGAGATTTGTTTAGTCCATTAACTTTCAGACAAAGTAGTTTCAGAAAACACAAAGTTCACAATACCAGATCGGCAAGTTTGGTATCAACTAAATCGCCTTCAGAATCTTGTTTGTTTTGAAAGTACCTACATAATATGTACATGTACACACTTGTAAATTTTAAGTAACAAATTTGCATAGAAGATCTAAATTTTATTATAACCACGTTTTTCATTTTTCCCAACAAGGCAACCCTGTATTTGTAAAAAAAAGTTGGAAAAATTTAGAATGGTTATTTTTCAATTTTCTTTATCAAAAAGAACTGAATCTGCAAGAGGGGACCTCATTTTTTTCTCCATTGGTTTCAACTTCTCTTTTGTCTGCTGCCAGTAAGTCTTATCCGTATAAAATGCTCTCATTCTGATAAGAGGTGCATGTCATATGCTTTTACAATATCGTTTTGTGATTTGTTATAGTGCCTATAAGTATGACATTTCGAACGTTACGTGGCAAACAAGGAACGACATTATTTGTATTAAATACAACAATAAATTGACAGAAAAGTAGAAAAAAAAGCAATACAAATAGAGAATAACCAATTGCATTGCTGTTTTTTGTACTTTTCTCATGAATGTTGCTGCATTTTTTACATTTCAGGAAGGAAACGGACGGACAGATCAAAAAACTTGTACGAGTCCGATGGAGTCATTTATAAAATATGAAACAAAGATTTGAGAAACAATTAAAGTCATGGTCATGCTTGATTTGGTAGCTGAAAGCGCTCATAATCGTGAAATTGATTCCAACTAGTGTTCTTGGATACTTCGTGTTTCTTGTTCAGCTTCACGTGAATATGACTTATAAAGTCAGGCTTGTTGGTCATGTTTTGGTTCTCGATGAGTGATCAGAGAAGTAATCTCTTGGTCTTGTGATTCCTGATGAAGTGAAGTCATGATACATATCTCATCATCGCCCTCAGTTGGTCTGATGAGTCATTGGTGTTTGGTCGGATGGTTTGGTTATTTCTGGCTGTGCGCGCCGTACTATTATGGTAAGACCTATTGACTCCAGTGGAATCATCAAGTACCATGTTGTAATCAGTCATCAGTAGGTAGTAGGTAAGCAGGTACGTAGTTATTACTCGTGGATAAGTGCATGCCTTCAGGCAGAGAGATTCCTATACTACCGAGGTAACGGGAGAAAAATAAAAGTGAAGCAACCATCATTCCGAACCCGAACAGCAGCTTTATACACTAAATCGGCAATTTCAACTATAAAATTCCGACACCCGATTCCAATATTAAGCCCTCACACACGTCTTGAAATAGCGTTCTTCCTATAATAGGTATATTCCGTTGACATTTAGTTCAAAATAATCTTCTACTAATTCCGCATATTATTAGCTTTGACTTTATATTGTGACTATAAAAGTAAACTAATATTCACCAGAATAATCCGATTGGTATAGGACTATAGGATACAGATTTGGACAAAGATGCTATAATAAGCACAATAAATTGGGATTTTAGTGTATTCTAAAATGTGGTGGGTTTTTGTTTACATTTGTGACTGCTCACCTTAAGACTTGTAACAGTTTAAAGTTTTAAACAATTAAATAAATTAGAAACGAACTAAAATTTAAGTGTAATTTCAGAACGGCTCATAGAACATCATACTGAAAAAGACAAACTAATTAAGGAATGGGTATAAATTAATAATAATAAAATAGATCTGCCATATTTAGTTATTTGGATGGTATATACTCACCTATCAGATACAGGTGAGTCTCCTGTGAGCATTGATTGCCTTGTGTACGAGTGTGAGAGCAGATATTATATCAAAGCATTGAACTGCCGCTGGTTATAAAAAAAAAACCCGTTGGGATCTTCCACGTCTGTCTATCTCTATTTCATTACCATGATATTTCGCTCTAGTATTTCTTCATTTTCTTCACAATCGTATCTATTATCTCAATTTCATAACTGTTTCATCTTGTTTCGCCACTCACACTGTATTCTTGAACATGGTCTCTCTATTAGACAACGATTTCTTGTGGTCTTTGTTGTCGGTCATGTTGTGGTGTCGAAAGGAAAGTGGTTTTAATCAATACACAGTTTTGATTTGAAACTAATGAACGGTAGTCATGTAACTACTGGTTACTGGTGCGGCGGATTGTATGGCCACTCTAATGTCGCTATTGTAGAGGAATGGTGAGAACAATACAGTGCCATTGTTACAGCAGCAGGCAAATGGACACTATTATTGTACTCCTAATTATGGAGCTACAGCGAGAGGCAGTATACATGTGTGTTGAGAGGTTGAGACTTACATAGGTAGCTACTCGTATTCAAGTTCATTTCAATTTGGATGATTCAGAATACATTTTTTCCAATTTCGAGTTAGAATAAATTGTTTGCAATTTGGAGATTCATGTTGAGACTTCACTATGGTCTATAGATGGAGCTACAGCGAGAGGCAGTATACATGTGTGTTGAGAGGTTGAGACTTACATAGGTAGCTACTCGTATTCAAGTTCATTTCAATTTGGATGATTCAGATCCATGCATCTATAGAGACAATGTTGCAGCGAACAAATTATAATGATTTGTCATAATAAATATATTTTTATTAATGTCTCAAAAAGTCTTGTCTACTGTGATGTGATGACCTTCAATCAATTCTTGTCTTTCCTAAATGTTTGTAATCAATTTCCTTTTATAAACAACTGTGAACTGTCTTGTGCTACATACATTTTTTCCAATTTCGAGTTAGAATAAATTGTTTGCAATTTGGAGATTCATGTTGAGACTTCACTATGGTCTATAGAGACAGTGTTGCAGCGAACAAATTATAATGATTTGTCATAATAAATATATTTTTATTAATGTCTCAAAAAGTCTTGTCTAATGTGATGTGATGACCTTCAATCAATTCTTGTCTTTCCTAAATGTTTGTAATCAATTTCCTTTTATAAACAACTGTGAACTGTCTTGTGCAAAATTCAGGCATTTACTAAGTAGGAACATCTTTTAACTTCACCAAATTACTACTGTGTGTATCCTACAAATTGTTTGCATACACATTTTATACGAACTGTGGGAGTTGTCCTAATTTTTATTCACAAAATAATCAAAAGAACAGTCCCAGTTGGAAATAAATGAAATGTGTTCTAAAAACATTTTAAACACGCTAAATATTAACAGTTCATAAACTATCCCACATCAAATTTAGCATTATTCTTGAGAGTGTTGCTGTTTTTATTACAAGCAATGCTGTCGCCTTAGTCATGTTTATGTTTTTGTTAATTGTCCTAACGTTCTATTTATTCTTGAGAGTGTTGCTGTTTTTATTACAAGCAATGCTGTCGCCTTAGTCATGTTTATGTTTTTGTTAATTGTCCTAACGTTCTATATTCTCAAGTAGTTCAGTTAGCAGAGGTGGAGGCGTACCTAACAATAGTACCTCATAACAAAGAATAACGTCTGAAATACATAGATGACGTGCTAGAAACACTTGAGAGTTTCATGGAAGTGATTGATACAAACATTCAGCAAATAATGACAAAAGAATGGGTGTCCTTACTTCTAGTCCGATTTCTAGAAAATAAGATTCATACATTATTTAGTGGGCTTTACATTTCTATCTCTAATAGACTCTTGAGTGGAAGGTAACCACTAGGCGAGGTTAACGCCGGAGGCGTTTTCTACCACCTAATAGGTATTCAGTCTGGTTTAAGGATTTGGGAAGGAGGTCACTTGACCATGGGAAGTTGCAGGAAACTGAAAGTGAACCATAGTAGGACACTTTAACGCGTTTGTCAACTGAAGTAAATTTTCGTATAACATAATATACGAGATTCAAATTCTGAATTACATGAAGTCGCTTCGGGACTTTTCAAGTAAAAGAATGCATGAAAAGAGGGGAAATAATTTAATTAAGGCATGCTAGTCCTAGATACACATGAATAAAAGATGGAAAGACAAATAGAAAGTAAAAACCGCACAATCACAATGTGACGAATGTATTAAAACAAAAGCAAAATCAACAATGACAAGGAAGATTTGTCCCAGCATGCTAATTGAAGGGTAAACAAGAGAGAACTTTTCTTCGGAATGTATTACAGCGTGAAATTGAATTTCTTCTTGGGAGGTATCCGAGACCATTATGTGGTCAGTGGTCGAAATGGATTTTCAAATTCCTCCATGACGCCTGTTTTCAACATTGGTAAACAAAGAGTGTCATGGTTTGATGGAGAACAGCAGTGTGTCTTGAGCAGAACACATTGAGTGAGGGTGTGTCCCCAACCCTAACGAATAATAATTTGTCTCCATCACTGGATACCATGCGAGACTTTGACAATAAGATCAACAACTTCATGGCTTAATGGACGTAGGACAACCATTTAACCAAATGTAGATGTTCCTGAATGATATTCCATCAGATAAAGAGGCAACTCAAAGGATAGACTGATGCAATAATACGTAGCTACTCTAAATTCAACTGTCCGACATTTACGAACATTACATGCTTGTACAATTTGTCAGGAGATGGAACACAAGAAATATTATAAAAAATTCAAGTAATTCGTACAATTGGAAATCCAATTTTCCAAGAGAGGTCGGGACACAGGAAAAACTATTACCTACATGGAACATATGCAATTGTAATTCTCTTTCATACAAGGAAAGTGAAAAACCTCATCCAACAGCACTCTGGAGGTTTCACCATGTTTTATAATGTATGAACCATGTAAACATTCTGAGCTAGAGAAAATCGGAATGCTGGAAAACTTGCTTTACTCACTAATAACGAAAAAAAGCACATACATTTCAACGGTACACTTCAAGTGGAAGAAGATATCAAAGAAAATGCAATGCACACATGGGTGCTCTAATACGAGTATGAATAGAACTTTCCTATATCTAGAAGATTTTCTATTTGAAGTAGAAGTAGATTTTTTGAGAAAAGTCGTATCCGAAAAGAGATTATAATGCACACATGGGTGCTCTAATACGACTATGAATAGAACTTTCCTATATCTAGAAGATTTTCTATTTGAAGTAGAAGTAGATTTTTTGAGAAAAGTCGTATCCGAAAAGAGATTAAACTCCCTAGGAAAGATTCGAATCTTAGCCAAAAAAATTGGCTAACCTTACAAAAGAGCAAATTTTATTTCAGAATAGAAGCTGAGTATAAAACAAATTATTGAAAAATATAGGGAGGGTCCGGAGAAGTTGAAACCAATGGAGTAAAAAATGAGGTCCCCCTCTTGCAGATTCAGTTCTTTTTGATAAAGAAAATTGAAAAATAACCATTCTAAATTTTTCCAACTTTTTTTTACAAATACAGGGTTGCCTTGTTGGGCAAAATGAAAAACGTGGTTATAATAAAATTTAAATCTTCTATGCAAATTTGTTACTTAAAATTTACAAGTGTGTACATGTACATATTATGTAGGTACTTTCAAAACAAACAAGATTCTGAAAGCTTATTGGACGTAGGACAACCATTTAACCAAATGTAGTTGTTCCTAAATGAAATTCCATCAGATAAAGAGGCAACTCAAAGGATAGCCTGATGCAATAATGCGTAGTTACTCTAAATTCAACTGTCCGACATTTACGAACATTACATGCTGGTACAATTTGTCAGGAGATGGAACACAAATATTATAAAAAATTCAAGTAATTCGTACAATTGGAAATCCAATTTTCCAAGAGAGGTCGGGACACAGGAAAAACTATTACCTACATTTTGTGTTTTCTGAAACTACTTTGTCTGAAAGTTAATGGACTAAACAAATCTCACCAGCTATCCTGTAAGATATTGGTCAAATTGAACATCCCATACTCTACTTAATACCTGTCAGGATATGAACATTGTCACCAGGAAAGTCCCCCTATCCTTGGTTTTCTTAGGAAGAAAATTGTAACAATGTTCACAGAATTAATAGTACAGTGGCGTACATCAGAAAGGAGATGATTTTCAGGATTATATCCAGACCTATAGGTAGAAGTAGTACTGTATTATGTTTGTATAGAATCCGTCACATAACGTCATTCTATTTTCTTGAAATAAATTAAACATTTCCTACTCTTATTTGTCATCAACACTTCCTTCTGCTGTGTAGGTTGCCATTCAACAATCGCCAATGGTAGGAAAGTATTCCGCCACTGGTTGAAACATTTTCTTTACCTGAATTGTCAAATGTATCTTTTTAAAATCACCTAAATTTCCAAGTCTAGCGTCCTTTTCAATGGGAAATTTACATTATAATAAAATCTAATCACAATCTATAAAAGGTGTGCCCCGTTTCTTTTAATTTCTCACGAATTGAAGATCCCTTTGATTTACGAGGGGGCTTTTGATAACAAAAATAAATTGCTCCAATTGTAAATATAGTTCTGTGAAAATAACTAATGCACCTATAGGTATATGTAACGATGAAGAACCTTTGATAAATAATCTATTTTCTATCTAGGGCAATTTTACTTACGCCTCTTGTGAATTGTGGTTTGGCAATAAATGTTTCATATTTTAGCTAATGATCCTGAATTATCTTTACCTTGCACTACACGAACACGTCAAACATTAATGGCACTTTAAGAAGTGAATTTCGGATTTAGTTAGTCGTAAAGAACGAACAATTTTTTGCCCATTTTTCGATGCGTTCACATCAGAAGTAGATAGAATATTTCATTAGTTATTGAACATAAAAAATACAAGATTTAATAGGTGTAGGGTATGTGTTTGACTTTGAGAAAATCATGATTTCTCATATTTCTGTGACCTAAATAATTAGATGTATAAAAGTTGACACATTTTATAAATGCCTCTTTACCTGAATTGTCAAATGTATCTTTTTAAAATCACCTAAATTTCCAAGTCTAGCGTCCTTTTCAATGGGAAATTTACATTATAATAAAATCTAATCACAATCTATAAAAGGTGTGCCCCGTTTCTTTTAATTTCTCACGAATTGAAGATCCCTTTGATTTACGAGGGGGCTTTTGATAACAAAAATAAATTGCTCCAATTGTAAATATAGTTCTGTGAAAATAACTAATGCACCTATATGTAACGATGAAGAACCTTTGATAAATAATCTATTTTCTATCTAGGGCAATTTTACTTACGCCTCTTGTGAATTGTGGTTTGGCAATAAATGTTTCATATTTTAGCTAATGATCCTGAATTATCTTTACCTTGCACTACACGAACACGTCAAACATTAATGGCACTTTAAGAAGTGAATTTCGGATTTAGTTAGTCGTAAAGAACGAACAATTTTTTGCCCATTTTTCGATGCGTTCACATCAGAAGTAGATAGAATATTTCATTAGTTATTGAACATAAAAAATACAAGATTTAATAGGTGTAGGGTATGTGTTTGACTTTGAGAAAATCATGATTTCTCATATTTCTGTGACCTAAATAATTAGATGTATAAAAGTTGACACATTTTATAAATGCCTCGCAGTATGCAGGTTCCAGTGAGATCTACATTTTTTAAAAGAGATTTATTAGTGGTCAAATTCTGGAGAATTCCAGTTTCTGTATCACTTGCTGTGTCACGACTCTTTACGTACTCCAGAGTGGAGTTTCGTTGGATCTGAGAACTGTTCAATTGCTTGGAAATGTCACGTTTAATGTGTTGAAATGGTTTGTAACGTCTTGTAAAGCTGATGAAGAGTAATGGTATGAAAATGAACAATCCCATTCATCAATGTCTAGTTATGATAGCTTTGTCTTTTGTTTTGATACAGCAGGTATTCTTGGTGGTTGATGCTCTACTTTGAAACTATGTCAAAAGCAGAAGGGTGCATAGGATGATTCCTATGTGACAGTACCTGCCCCTTCCTTGATGGTCATGTTCTGGTTTTGATGCGACACAAACACGTCAAACATTAATGGCAATTTAAGAACTGAATTTCAGATTAAGTTAGTCGTAAAGAAGGAACAATTTTGATGCGTTCACATCAGAAGTAGATAGAAAATTTCATTAGTTATTGAATATAAAAAATACAAGATTTAAATAGGTGTAGGGTATCTGTTTGACTTTGAGAAAATCATGATTTCTCATATTTCTGTGACCTAAATAATTAGATGTATAAAAGTTGACACATTTTATAAATGCCTAACACCTTCGTAGTTATACTAATGGTCTCAAGAGAGTGCATACAAATGTGTAATTTATCAATAGATTTATATTCTAATTCAAAAGTAAGTTCATGCACGAAGAGCAAAGAGTAGGTGAAATTGCTTTCATACATAACCAAGACCCACACACAAATGTGCTTTTGATTGTAGTGCAAATAAACTGCTCTATTATCGGTGAATAATAATTAAATATGAGTTGTGTAAATATCCCAATGAGATGAGGGGGCTTGTGTATGGGTCTATGAGAGAAGTTTAAGTCACGGTTATTTATAAAGAGATGAAGTAAGGAGCCAAGTAGACGTGCTTGTAGGCATATGCACATGCTGGAAAAGTAATTAAACCAGACTATTATCGAACTGGATATTGAAGAAAACAAGATATGAAGTACCGAAAGAACACTCATTACGTCATTACACATCCCACCGATTCTGATGAAGAAACATACCCAAGTATATATGGGTAGGTGCTTGATATTTGCTTTTGAAGTGTTTTACTGATATCCTTGCAAAGACTTGGATTAGGACCGAAGGTCTATTTAAATGTTTATTTATAGTCTGTTTCAGTGATGAAAAAAAAAAAAAAAAAAAACCGAACTGGATATTGAAGAAAACAAGATATGAAGTACCGAAAGAACACTCATTACACATCCCACCGATTCTGATGAAGAAACATACCCAAGTACATGGGTAAGTAGGTTGATATTTTTGCTTTTGAAGTGTTTTACTGAGAAAGCAAAGAATATCCTCGCAAAGACATCGATTAGGACCGAATGTATATTTTTACTTTTTAACTCTAAAAAAATTAATGTCGGACACAAGTGTTCTTGAGTGTCATTATTTAATGTTTTATGGCAGCCGCTATGTTTTGCTGAATGCGTGTAATGCTTACAACAGCACATTTTTCCATGCTTAGAAAAACGTGTACACAAGTAAGAGAGATTTTCTGTAAATTATGGACTTCATCCAGCTCCACAAATATTCCAGATTTTCCAAATATGTATAGGAATATGTTATGTCAATGAGACATGCATTCTCGTCCGTTATTAAGATTTTTCAATGCATTCTAAGGATTCGTCTGTTCATTTGTTGCAGACAACGAATCGTGATTCGTAACCAATGTGATTCTGCTGGATAGATGTGGAAACAAGGAAAAGGAAATAGTATCTAACTATACCTCTACTGGCTATGTCTGAAGGTATGCACTTATCCACGAGTAATAACTACGTACCTGCTTACCTACTACCTACTGATGACTGATTACAACATGGTACTTGATGGTTCCACTGGAGTCAATAGGTCTTACTATAATAGTACGGCGCGCACAGCCAGAAATAACCCAACCATCCGACCAAACACCAATGACTCATCAGACCAACTGAGGGCGATGATGAGATATGTATCATGACTTCATCAGGAATCACAAGACCAAGAGATTGCTTCTCTGATCACTCATCGAGAACCAAAACATAACCAACAAGCCTGACTTTATAAGTCATATTCACGTGAAGCTGAACAAGAAACACGAAGTATCCAAGAACACTAGTTGGAATCAATTTCACGATTATGAGCGCTTTCAGCTACCAAATCAAGCATGACCATGACTTTAATTGTTTCTCAAATCTTTGTTTCATATTTTATAAATGACTCCATCGGACTCGTACAAGTTTTTTGATCTGTCCGTCCGTTTCCTTCCTGAAATGTTTTTATCACTTCACTCTTCTCTCATATAATGGGTGAGTAAATATTATCAACGTGTTACCTACTTTCCATAGTACTACTATTAACGTTATCAGTATTTTTACTGATAACAGGTACGTTAAGGTCGACCTGTTCAATTGTAAATATTGGAAAATTGCTGCTCGTAGTTTTCCTATAGTAGCCTTCAGGGCAATTTCATACGCAAGGCTTATCGTTTCATAATTTGGCCTGCATTTCTCAATTTTATCCACTTTGAAGACTCCACATGTCACCACCCAATGCGACATGTGCAATATCAACTGCACGATCTTTATCGTCAACAAGGCTGAAGAAAAATTTATTAGGTTCCTACCTATTTCGCATTACATCTTGATTGATTGTGCGCTAGTTTACCTAATATTCTTTTCCTCCTTTAGAGAAAACATTTACAATTATTCTCTCTTCCCTCATAATTATTATCAGTTTAAATTAGAGTTCATGGTCAAACAGTAGCAGTTTCCATGGACCATGAAATCTATGTTTACAGTTCAAATGTTTTGAATACTATAAGTATTAACACCCAGTAAAATAAAAATAATAAACCCACAATCTCTGATAAGCACGTAGGCTTGTAGGTAGTTTTACATATCTACACATTACAAATAATATTTATTTTATAATTTATACCCATTCCTTAATTAGTTTGTCTCTTTCAATATGATGTTCTGTGAGCCGTTCTGAAATACACTTAAATTTTAGTTCGTTTCTAATTTATTTAATTGTTTAAAACTTTAAACTGTTACAAGTCTTAAGGTGAGCAGTCACAAAAAAATGTAAACAAAAACCCACCACATTTTCGAATACACTAAAATCCCAATTTATTGTGCTTATTATAGCATCTTTGTCCAAATCTATATCCGATACCAATCGGATTATTCTGGTGAATATTAGTTTACTTTTATAGTCACAATATAAAGTCAAAGCTAATAATATGCGGAATTAGTAGAAGATTATCTATCTATATAAATAAAATTGTAGATTTGTCTGTACATTGCTTAGAATCGTGAAATTTTTAGTTATTCTTACTCCTTATGCATCCACGATTCCAAAAATCACATTGGAAAAATTTCTGTCTGTATGTGTGTGTGTATGTCTGTCTGTTACGCTAAATAGACCTTTGGTTGTCCTCTTTTCACGAGAAAACGGCTCGACCGATTGTACGTTAAGGTCGACCTGTTCAATTGTAAATATTGGAAAATTGCTGCTCGTAGTTTTCTTATAGTAGCCTTCAGGGCAATTTCATACGCAAGGCTTATCGATTCATAATTTGGCCTGCATTTCTCAATTTTATCCACTTTGAAGACTCCACATGTCACCACCCAATGCGACATGTGCAATATCAACTGCTGGAGTTTCAAAGGAATGCTTGCAATGGTGTTTCGTCACTTCAGTGAAGTAGAAGAAAGTCTTCTTGTTTTTATGTAAATAAAAACGAGCACAGACGTCTGACTGGAGACACAAGAACAAAACATGGATATTTGTTTTTTATCCAGAGCCGTAGATAAGATAGCAGATTTATTTAGTGGAATACTCAAGTCGCAAGACTCAATACAAAGGAATGCTTGCAATGGTGTTTCGTCACTTCAGTGAAGTAGAAGGAAGTCTTCTTGTTTTTATGTAAATAAAAACGAGCACAGACGTCTGACTGGAGACACAAGAACAAAACATGGATATTTGTTTTTTATCCAGAGCCGTAGATAAGATAGCAGATTTATTTAGTGGAATACTCAAGTCACAAGACTCATGTAACACATTTGGAGCAGGGAAATGTGGGAGCAAAAGGTAAAGGGTACACAGTAGGGTCCGGCACGACGTGACGATTATAGGTACCTAGGTCAGAAACTATAAGAAACTTCCAAAAGATTTCGAAAAAAGTCGATAAACAATGTATCTGGACTTCCAAAACGACTACCATGTTCCGTGATTGGTCACTGGTTGTTTGTTTAATTTAATTTAACATTTCCATCCTTACACAGCACTATTTCATTCAACACTTTGCATAAAATTCTTGTTTATCTCATCATTGCAAGACTCATGTAACACATTTGGAGCAGGGAAATGTGGGAGCAAAAGGTAAAGAGTACACAGTAGGGTCCGGCGCGACGTGACGATTATAGGTACCTAGGTCAGAAACTGTAAGAAACTTCCAAAAGATTTCGAAAAAAGTCGATAAACAATGTATCTGGACTTCCAAAACTACTACCATGTTCCGTGATTGGTCACTGGTCGTTTGTTTAATTTAATTTAACATTTCCATCCTTACACAGCACTATTTCATTCAACACTTTGCATAAAATTCTTGTTTATCTCATCATTTTTTATTCGCAAGAATTCGTTTATACTTTGGGTTGATCATTGATTGATCAGAACGATCAGTTCAGATGTTAAAGCCAAGAGGTCATTTATATTTACTTTGGCCATTTTCCCCCAAAATAACCTTAATAAAGACAAGTTTTTGTTGTTCTTCATTAACAGATTTGCATGGATCTGAATCATCCAAATTGAAATGAACTTGAATACGAGTAGCTACCTATGTAAGTCTCAACCTCTCAACATCGTATTTTTAGACTTTACGTCAGTACGTAGAAAGTCAACCGACAGTGAAAACAATAACTTTACAATTAAAAGAACTGAGACACCTACAAGTTCATAATTGAACACCTACGATGTACATTGCGTACAATTCACTGAAATAGGTTATCTTATCCATTATCAAAGCTATACAAATTAATAATAGTACAGCCTGTGAAAGTCTTTGTTTCTTGGTAGAAATTTGTACTACAGCCAGAAGTGGCAAAACGGTACCTATCAAACATGGACTATGCAATGAATTAATTCAAACAAAAGACGAGTGATATTCTCTTCTAGTGTTCTCTGTGCGGATAATTTATTTTGTTAAGACAAGCATGAATGAAGCGAAAAAATATTTAATGGTTCCCAAGATGTAAACGTGAATAAAATGGCTGTGAGAATACTCTAGAGAATGTCACGACTAAACTCATCAGATAAATTAAAAGCTCACCGCTTGTCCGCTTATTCAAATAGAAAACTTTCTAAAAAGAGAATCAATGCAGAAAAGTTAACAAGTTGTGGAATTAATGATTTTCCTGAATCTAATTTTATAATTCCAGGTATGATCTTAACTTAGTTGACAAGTTCTCCAACCCAAGTCCTTAGGATTGGTTCGCCATATAAGAAACTCTCCTTCTACCTACTGTTGAAGAGATAATCCTTGAAGTAGAGCTAGTAATAAGAAAGGTAAGCAAGCCAGACGTACGTCTTGCGTCTTGAACTATGGACTATGCAGTGAATTAATTCAAACAAAAGACGAGTGATATTCTCTTCTAGTGTTCTCTGTGCCGATAATTTATTTTGTTAAGACAAGCATGAATGAAGCGAAAAAATATTTAATGGTTCCCAAGATGTAAACGTGAATAAAATGGCTGTGACATCTAAAATTAATTGCATCTCTTGCAATTACAAGTAGCGGGACTTTCTAATAATCATAAAAGTGGAAAAAAATCTCAAAGAAAAGACTCTATGAGCAGAACAATTTCACAGTGCAACCACTGTCAATGCACCTGATACCTGATGAAATAGAATCAATCTAAATCAAAATCTTCTACAGTCTATCAATCGACTGAATGAACATACTAAGGAAATAGATAAATGCAAGGGAACGAAGAAAAATCGGCATTCAATAAAGCAGCTTCCAATGAGATAAGTGTCATAGTGGAAGCAATTTAATCAATCTAAATCAAAATCTTCTACAGTCTATCAATCGACTGAATGAACATACCAAGGAAATAGATAAATGCAAGGGAACGAAGAAAAATCGGCATTCAATAAAGCAGCTTCCAATGAGATAAGTGTCATAGTGGAAGCAATAGAAGGAGATGGATGGATTTCTTCAAAATACTCGTACGACTCGTAAAAACGTTTTGTTTTCCTAAGGAAATGACAAATTAGCATTGCGATCACGTAAACCTTGTCTCTGAACGCTTCGAAATAAAGGAAAGTAAGAAAGGATGTTCTTGGAAAAGGAAGAAGAGGCAAGGAGGATGTTTTGCACTAGTTGGTTTTCTCATGATCAAAACACTAGATACTGTGACTAGTACTTGACATGGTATCCCGTTTTCAAAGTTTATACTACTGTGACTGTTATTGTTATTATTATTTTCATCATTGTTATCATTAAAGCCATAAGCCAACCTTTTACTTTTAATTGTATGTTTGTAAACCTAAGAAGTTGAAACAAATAAACAATATTTTCTATTCTATTCTGCTACCTACTGTGACTGTTTCAGTGTTCTCATGAGGGGGCGGATATTCACGCTCTTAGCAGGGGCAGAAAAAACAGTAAATAAGGGCCAAATCGAGTATGAAATGAACAGTGGAACAAGGAGGTCATGTGTCAATATTTCTTTTACAATTGTGTTTAAAAAAGTCTGAATTTTAAGTTTTGTACTTTGGTATCATTAAGTGAGAGTTTTATTTTTGGTTTATTTTATTTTCTTATTAATACTGAGTAGGTAGGTACTTCTTAAACAGAGTAGGTACTATTTTATACTTAATTGTAATAGGTATACATAATCTATATTTTCTTGTATTGTTTTGGTAACAAAATTTGGTATGAACATAGGTATTATTCAATTTATCATGAAGTCCCGAGTATGAAATGAACAGTGGAACAAGGAGGTCATGTGTCAATATTTCTTTTACAATTGTGTTTAAAAAAGTCTGAATTTTAAGTTTTAAGTTAAGTAACATCCAAGGAAAAAATTACAAATACAAAGTTGGTAACGTAAGTCAAAGATATTCGTACATACCTCCGAGTATGTTTGTGTGTGACATTACACGGGTAGTATCGAGCTATCTCACGTTCACGATTTTGTCATATTCAGCAATGTTTTTATTCACATACAGACTGTTTCCAATGTTTTCAGACCGACACACATCATTACTTGCAACATGTGAGGCTTGAGAAAAATCTTGGCTCCTATAACATCACGATATGTAGCTCATGGTAAACTTATACGTAGCTTAGGCGTAGGTAGGAAATTTATACATTTGTATTTAATGTCACACTTGCCTACTGACGGGGAAAAAATGAGATTCAAGATTCCAGACAAATTGGATATTGGACGATATGAGAATGGCAATCCCTAAAAAGCTCCCACTCGCGCTTAGTAACGATCTTGAGCTGTTGGGTGATATTATGTTCTAGCATGGACATATGAGATTCAAGATTCCAGACAAATTGAATATTGGACGGTATGAGAATGGCAATCCCTAAAAAGCTCCCACTCGCGCTTAGTAACGATCTTGAGCTGTTGGGTGATATTATGTTCTAGCATGGACATGAACAACTAAGTGCTGACCATCCTCATATTCTAATAAAACATCAAATCATGTAGAATGAGACCCGAACGTCTGTCAGCCATACCTGTAACGAGTTTATGTCCAACACGTAGAGTTCCATGTTTTATTCCACTTTCAATATGTTATCTAGTAGCTGTTCATGTTCAGTTTCTACATTTGCAATATGTTCTGTCATACCATTTTCTATAGATATGTTCTCTGTGTCGGGTTGGTTGGAAATATCTTCCCATTTCCGTTATCTATTTTATTTTTAATCATTCTGATATGTAGACCACGTAGCTCAGTTCTATGGTTCTTCGTAATAATCGTAATTATTATTTTATGAGCTCAAAATGAACTCTGACTTGCCCGTTGCTATTGTTTCTGAAGTATCTACATACGTTTGGTAGTTAAAGATATAGGTCACTTGAATAAACTGCTATGGGTATGTGCTTACCGTAGGGTTGCCAGACGTCCCGTATTTCCCGGGACGTCCCGTATTTTGGGCACTTTTCAAAATGTCCCGTACGGGACACGCGTGTCCCTTTATTATTATTTTATGAGCTCAAAATGAACTCTGACTTGCCCGTTGCTATTGTTTCTGAAGTATCTACATACGTCTGGTAGTTAAAGATATAGGTCACTTGAATAAACTGCTATGGGTATGTGCTTACCGGTATCTTACAGCTCTTTTCAAAGTGATTTAGTAGTACATTAACCTACCAAATCTTACACAGTCTCTTTACTTATTCATACATAAATGTGCACAGATGGAGAACTGGAACTGTATCTTTATAATACTCAAATTACCAACGTAACTGGTTCATATTTCCCAAAGGAACAAGAAAAGTCACAGAAATACCTGAAAGAAGGTTGTACTTTTTTCCGTACAGTTTCATTTTCAGAAAGGCGCTCTCAATGGGTTTTCACAGGAAAGAAAAAGAAATCTAATACAAACACATACGCGGAAGTGATTTCACTAATGAGCCACTCCAGACTTTTCCAGTGTTTCAAGTGAGTGCGGATGTTATTTACGATCAACTTATTCTCATTATTACCCAGTCTAAACTGGAGCACTCGAAAATTTTCCTACTGCAAGGGGCAAAGAACATAAAAGGTTATCTTTTATTTATTGTAACACTTTTTCTTTAATCAAAATCAGATTTGAGACTGCCAGGTAGGAGAGAAAGAAGTTTATCCTTTTGAAATCACAAGACTTTTCATATACAGGGTGATTATTAATACGGATAACTTATTAATGCATCTGGCATTTTATCATCTACATGTAACGTACTCTTGTTTTCCGAATTGTATTTTGGGCACGGAAAAGGAGTAAAAGGAGGTCTAGAACATAAATGGTCCGATCTTTGAAAAACCAGAGGGTTTCTTTTAGACCAACTTGAATATCAATCATTATGGAATTTTTTGATGCGAAAAGAAAATGTTCTCCATTCTGGGCAGATTGTTTAACAGAATCATTCTTTTCCCATTAATCAATTTGATTTTTAGTTTTCTTACAGCTGTCAAAAGCTTCAAAACATCTTTTGATTTCAAGTTCCGCTGAAATATTGTTTCATTTTGTTGTTATTGTTCTTTATCAAGAGATACTTACAATACATATTTAGTTCACAAGATCTTTTTGTTGACCTGTTTTCTAATGACAGTTTCATCCGAACCAATATTGAAATTTAATAATTATTGAATGAATTATTAATGCTAAAGGTTTATTTATACATAGTAGATGTTATCCGGACTTATATAAAACACCTTCGTCCAGAATGAAACAACTTACCAAGAAATTGTGCCTCTTTAAACTCTTTTCCTAGGTATATTCAACTCCTTACCTGAAAGCACAGAGAAAATGAAAATTTAAAATTAGATGAGGCTTCGAGAGTATTATTTAAACATACAAGAAAGGCATACCCTCTTAAGAGAGATAGATATGTAAAGCCCACTAAATAATGTATGAATCTTATTTTCTAGAAATCGGACTAGAAGTAAGGACACCCATTCTTTTGTCATTATTTGCTAAAAGAAGTTTATCCTTTTGAAATCACAAGACTTTTCATATACAGGGTGATTATTAATACGGATAACTTTTTAATGCATCTGCCATTTTATCATCTACATGTAACGTACTCTTGTTTTCCGAATTGTATTTTGGGCACGGAAAAGGAGTAGAAGGAGGTCTAGAACATAAATGGTCCGATCTTTGAAAAACCAGAGGGTTTCTTTTAGACCAACTTGAATATCAATCATTATTATTCTGCTATAAATCATCCACTAATATTTATTTTATGTTTTTCAGGTAGGCCGAGCCATTAGCCAATTGAAACTCATGTCTCCTAAACTGTAGGAGCACATATTTGGTATGGAGTTATGGGAGACTCCATGATAATTGCCTATGGATGAGGAATTTTGTTCCTGCTGTGACGATGAAGGTCAGTATCTCGATGGAATACACTCATTATTGAATAGAATTTCATAAGTTTGGCTTGGTGTACAATGGTTGTTTGGTCACTAATGTCTTGCTGAGTTCACAAGAACGTATGACTCCATGATAATTGCCTATGGATGAGGAATTTTGTTCCTGCTGTGACGATGAAGGTCAGTATCTCGATGGAATAGACTCATTATTGAATAGAATTTCATAAGTTTGGCTTGGTGTACAATGGTTGTTTGGTCACTAATGTCTTGCTGAGTTCACAAGAACGTATTTGATGTATTACCTAAGGTTATACATCAAATAGAAGCTAAGAAGTTTGCAATAATATTGAAAAGTCAACGACCTTAATGAACTTTTCTCTGAACTAAATTTATTTTTTAACTGGATTTAAAACCATTTCAGAAAACTGGTGAGGTGAGCAAGGATAGAACACCCTGTAAATTAAAGTCCTTTTCTCTTGGAAGTGTAACATAATCTCCGATGCAGACATAATAACAATATGTAGCTCAGAGTAATCCCAGACTTGTCTTCCATCCAGAAAACATATACGGAGGGGGCACAAGAAAGGAGCCAGGTAAAAAATGGATTTTTTACAAGAAAAAAAGTCGGTTACAATACCTCAAGATAGTTTTCATTACAGATAGGGTTTTAAGCTATATGTCTGAAGAAATTAGATTAATTATTTAGAAATGCATGAAATTTTTTATGCCTTCTAGTTTCAACATTAGGATATATCGATTCGGTAATGTTATGGTAATGTAAAAGTATTGGGCAATCAATTGGAAATCTAATAACATCTCTTTCTGTGACACAATGAAAAATAATATCAAACTCATTTCTTGGAGGCTTGTCATGTAGACAAGATTCTTATAGGTAGGTACATTATGCTGTAGGTTAAGGTAGGGGTTCAGATTTTGCCTCAGTTCCTTTCCTTCGTAAAGTTGTGATTGATTTCGTGTTTTTGTTTGGAACTTTGCAAAATAGGTAAATAGGTAATTTTCGTGCAAACAAAAATATTCGATAGGTAAGGTATGCCTTGTATCTTCTTATACCCGACTTTCAATTCATGATTATTGCGAGTTGGATGCACGAATATAAAACACAGTTATCCAGATGGGTAGATCGGATGTAAATCATACTTTCAGTTAATAGTACCCTCATGAACCATAGTTGTCCGCCAGTTTATTTTTCTGTCCAAGCAAAGAGACAGTTTATCACGATGATTTACTGCCCAAGCTTTATCAAAATATTTTGGACACTGTCCAGTTACTGGTACAGTTTGCATTTCCAACCAGCCAAAAGCAGACAATTGGGTCAATGCTACAACATTATATCCGTCTGAATGAATTCGGCGATAAATTCAAATCATGGATAAGCATCATAAACATCTAGCTGCGAGTCATTTGATACCAATAAGATTTAACTGTAGATATTACATTGGGAGTTCTTTTCGTGAAATATGTTTTCTCTCTTGTTGTTTATTAAAATAATTTATTTTGCAGTTCATCATACACAATTATCTCTCGCGTTCCTAATTAAGTTTCAGTTTTTTGTTGGTAAATAGTGCAGAAATTTTCATATCTCGGGCGTAATCATATTTCTCTCAATTAGAGTTACATGTTACAGAGAGGAAGAACTTGATAGGATCATACAGTTATTAGAGGATGGCAGGATATGAAGAAGAAAGATATATACAACGTAGTTACTGTTCAAGCTAAAGCAAAGACGGCATTTTGTTCGAGATTGATGATGTAGAGCTCTTAAAAAGCCAACATGCCACTATCATTTGCAATTTTGCAAAGAACTAGATAAATTATGGTACATTTAATTGTAGAGATGCAATAGTAGATAATTATTTAATATGGTTTAATAGTGGATAATAACCCTCATACATTTTCTTCAGTATGAAGGTAACCTACAAATTTATCATTTCAGTGGATGTTCAGCCGCTTTTGTAAAAAGCTCTGTCATCTTATTTTGCAGTTCATCATACACAATTATCTCTCGCGTTCCTAATTAAGTTTCAGTTTTTTGTTGGTAAATAGTGCAGAAATTTTCAACTTATTAATTTTAGCAAGCAGAATTTTATCCAAAATATGACTGACTACCCATTATTTCACCAAGTTTTTTGCACAATACCTAGGTATTCTTAGTAAATGTAGAGTAGCGCTATCAATAGTAGATATTCAGAAGTATAAAATAAATTGGTAACATGCTTTGGTAAACCTAGGTATATGTAAGTTTATTTTAATCTTTGAGGCGGAGGAGTTAAGGGGCATCAGAAACCTGTGGTTTTTCACAGACTTCATTCCGCCACAAAAGTTTAATTATAAAGTTGAAACCACACAAACACCTAATAACATTTTACGGTAACATGGTTTGATAAACCTAGGTATATGTAAGTTTATTTTAATCTTTGAGGCGGAGGAGTTAAGGGGCAGCAGAAACCTGTGGTTTTTCACAGACTTCATTCCGCCACAAAAGTTTAATTATAAAGTTGAAACCACACAAACACCTAATAACATTTTATCAAAGAAAAAGAAACATGCCGCTATAGGTGAGGTCAGGTATCTTATTGCCTCACCAATGTCGCTATGATGAGAAATTGATAGCGTTAATTGAAATATCAGAAAATGGAACAAAGTCGGGTCTTTTGAATTTTGTAATAAGTAGTGTCATTATCCGTTTAGTGGCCTTCTCTATACTATTCCAGAGTATCTAAATAACTAGCGACCAAACCGAATACAATAAGAGAAACTGGTCTCCTAACTAATTTTGTAATAAGTAGTGTCATTTTCCGTTTAGTGGCCTTCTCTATACTATTCCAGAGTATCTAAATAACTAGCGACCAAACCGAATACAATAAGAGAAACTGGTCTCCTAACTGTTCCTGGAAATTTCTGACCAAGTCCTTCTCCATATTCCAGAAATCTGACAGAAAATCCAATTGCTTTTATTGGGAAAATGTCTACCTGAGGATCTTGATTTTGAAATACCACAAGAAACTTGGCACTCGAAGCCAGGCTCATCGTTACTCATAGATTCAACCAGGGCACACGCGGTAACTTTAGCACGCCATAGCACGCCACGTACTTTCACTTTGCTGAGAAGTTGACTTTGAATCATACCTACCCTGGACAAGCCATCATATCTTCAGGGCAAACTATGGCTACACGGAGTCCTACTTTGCAAACACGGCGTACTTATGGAGTTTCATCGTATCACCAGCCTTGCTAGCAACATTTTCTATAGATATGTTCTCTGTGTCGGGCTGGAAATATCTTCCCATTTCCGTTATCTATTTTATTTTTAATCATTCTGATATGTAGACCACGTAGCTCAGTTCTATGGTTCTTCGTACACTAAGCTCATTTACCTACGTTTTTTATGACAATGTATTCAAATTTCAAAGAGAAAGAGGCATATTGAAATATATCTTCATGTTCTACTCCTTTGAAAGTTGAAAGATACACTGAACTTTGTGTGGCTACAATGTAATTTACTATGGAACATTAAAAAATTCCTGCTATATAATCATCTGGTTCTTTTTGCTGGATTCAAGGTTATTCGTACTCCTCAGCTATAATTTGCCAAATCAAACGGTAATGTCCAATGTGAAATTCCCCTATTAGCACCTACATATGTAGCAAAACGAATGAGTTGAATGCCACCATTTAGACTGCAGTGAAACAATCTATTCCTGTCAGCACAAGCCATTAGTACTTGATCCAAGTGACTATGACTTAAGAACTTTACATTAAACCCTGTCATAAGTCACAACAACGTATGAAATTATGGTGGAACATTGAATTTTTGCACAATAGCAACTCGAATACCAGAACTACATATAGCAAACACAATGCTTATACTCCCTGGTGCTGTATTTCAAGGCTAACCTGCCTGAGCAACAATTAATAATTACCTACCTCTCATTCTTGATGTTTTGAATAAAATTTGCCGCATCACTCCTAGAACATGAAGTTGGAAGACTGCATTGTGGTTGTCTTGTAACTTCTTCTTTTGTCATATTTGACTATGAATGCTTCAAGTTTGTTGAGCACAATTCAAACGTAGAGATGCAATAGTAGATAATTATTTAATATGGTTTAATAGTGGATAATAACTCTCATACATTTTCTTCAGTATGAAGGTAACCTACAAATTTATCATTTCAGTGGATGTTCAGCCGCTTTTGTAAAAAGCTCTGTCATCTTTGTTAAATTATGAAAGAAGACGTGTTTAATGTTTTACATAGGTTGCAGATATGTAGACTTATGAATATGAAACAACTTTTAAGTACGCTTTTGTACTTTACTATCCTCAGAGTGATGCAGTGACCTATATTTTCGTTGCCATTATTCATTTCACGTTATTTTACATAGGTTGCAGATATGTAGACTTATGAATATCAAACAACTTTTAAGTACGCTTTTGTACTTTACTATCCTCAGAGTGATGCAGTGACCTATATTTTCGTTGCCATTATTCATTTCACGTTGGAATTTTATAACGTAGGTAGTGTTATTCATACATTATTACGAAGCAGTTGAAAGCGCACCTATGATATAGGTACAACATTATCAATACATCTAGCTACATACTCGGAATACCCAATGGGCGTACTGTGATAAGCCCAACTTTGCTTTGTAATACTAGTGCCGTTCTTGGAATAAAACTTATAAATTCCTTTCCACAATCAATCGGTAGTAAGAATTGGTATGCATTTTGTAAACATTTGATTAGGAGGCAACATTCACACGAGACGAAGGGAGGTGAAATTTCTCGATATTGACCGAAAAGTGTAAAGAGTTAAATCAAATATTATCATGAACAAATAGACAGTATATTTGACATTGAAAGAGTGAAAGACATGTCAGTGTACAGTAGAAGTTTGAATACGTTTGTCATTGAGATGCTTGAGGTGTGGATCAATTCTTCCAATAGTTCACCGTGTATTTGGTTGAATAGCTCTTCATCTAAATCGTGTAAAGAGTTAAATCAAATATCATGAACAAATAGACAGTATATTTGACATTGAAAGAGTGAAAGACATGTCAGTGTACAGTAGAGGTTTGAATACGTTTGTCATTGAGATGCTTGAGGTGTGGATCAATTCTTCCAATAGTTCACCGTGTATTTGGTTGAATAGCTCTTCATCAACACTTACTACGTGGTTCATGATGCAGCGTGCAATGTGGGTGGCGCGTACACACAACATATTGAATATTGAACAGAATTAAGAAGATGCTTATAAATCAAAATCATTGAGCACTGTTCACATGTAACTCGAACACTCTCGTGTCGGATTTCACAAGGATCGAGCACATACCATGGTGTACATTGTTGTATTGTTCATCATTGATATGAACCGTGATGCAGAACGAATACCGCAGAACTAAAAACAGTATTATTGTTGATAATTTCACAATCCCGCTGAATAAAAGAGTGATTCCATACCTATTGCATTCTGATTCTAATACCGATCTCGGCCTTTCGTGTTCTCCAATTCTCATTTTCAATCCTTTTGTTAGGGGGGAAATCCCCTATTGACTTTTCTGTAAGATTAGTAGATGGAAGTAATGAAAAGCATAAAATCCGTACATTGGTTTGGCACAACCACTGCTAATTGACTGAACGTATACAGAAGCAAAGTAACGTTCAGGTCCACTGCCTCGGTCATCGGGTAATGGAATTCCAACACCATGTTCACTCCACGAGGTAGAGCTTGTCACTGTAATTAAGTGCAGTGAATCTCAAATCAATTACAAGATCCACTTGTGTCACGGCATTCCCTATTTCTACATTACCATTGAAGTACACAGTTCTGACACATCTGCCTCGCACAGTAATGAAGTACTTCTGACCTGATTGCATAGCATTACCTATGTTCCACGAGTATCACTTGACATGTGTGGTACAGGAACGACGCTTTGAGGATAGGGTCACAGGAGAAAGATGACCTCGGGTAATGAAGCAATGAAAACATTGAAAACCCGATAGAAAGGAAAAAGAAACAACTCCGAAGAGATTGTGAACCATTGGATGGAATCAGAAACGGTCAGTGACGTCAGTGTACAATGTGTACATTTAAACTTTCTGGCGAAGAGCCTGATGTGTTATCTGCTGAACTACGACACCTAGCAAGACTGGATTGGATACCGTAACTTGTAGGTACTGTTGACGTTGGAAGTTTGGTGTTTGGTCATCTTCAGGAAGAAAGTAGGTTCTTCTGATCACTTGATATTTGACACTATGTAAAGGAAGATGCTTATGGAGACAAGTAACATTTAAAAATGTACATAAATATGTCTACATAATACCGATCATTTTTTACATAATACATGTAGTTGTCCGCTAAGGATGTATTAGACAACTTTTTTTCCCTAAACTTTTTGGTTTAACGCAAAGTATTCTTTCGTGTCACTGTAGGTGAGATTACCATCATGCTCATGTAGGTTACCTAGTGTATGCTCAATGCCCAAAGAAATAATTATTGGTTAATAGTGAGCATTTTTGCGGCTACCGAACTAGGGTATTGAGGTATACTAATTATTCTGGTGTAAAGTAGGTAATTTAGGTTACGTAGGTGTACCTCGTGATGTAGGTCTCAAGAGGACCAAGAGGAGTTATTTTAATTTCAGTAAAAATATTACAGATCTGACCTCAAGTTTCAATGTGTAGCATGTCAGGATTATATCCAGACCTATAGGTAGAAGGAGTACTGTATTGTGTTTGTATAGAATCCGTCACATAACGTCATTCTATTTTCTTGAAATAAATTAAACATTTCCTACTCTTCTTTATTTGTCCTCAACACTTCCTTCTGCTGTGTAGGTTGCCATTCAACAATCGCCAATGGTAGGAAAGTATTCCGCCACTGGTTGAAACATTTTTTTTTCTTTTTTTACCTGAATTGTCAAATGTATCTTTTTAAAATCCCCTAAATTTCCAAGTCTAGCGTCTTTTCAATGGGAAATTTACATTATAATAAAATCTAATCACAATCTATAAAAGGTGTGCCCCGTTTCTTTTAATTTCTCACGAATTGAGTGTGTGATGGGTGTGGTGTGATGGGATGGGTGTGGGGGGAGTGTATTTGTGTGTGTGTGTGGTGGTCCCGTACAAAGGACGGGTCAACCACTATTTTGAACTAAATGTCAACGGAATATACCTATTATAGGAAGAACGCTATTTCAAGACGTGTGTGAGGGCTTAATGTTGGAATCGGGTGTTGGAGTTTTATAGTTGAAATTACCGATTTAGTGTATAAAGCTCCTGTTCGGGTTCGGAATGATGGTTGCTTCACTTTTATTTTTCTCCCGTTAACTCGGTAGTAGAGAAATCTCTCTACATTGGAATGAAATGATTGATGTCATTTGTGTTGTACAATATGATGGATAGCTATATTGTATGTAACTAGATAATGTAAGTACATACCTCCGAGTATGTTTGTGTGTGACATTACACGGGTAGTATCGAGCTATCTCACGTTCACGATTTTATCATATTCAGCAATGTTTTTATTCTCATACAGAATGTTTCCAATGTTTTCAGACCGACACACATCATTACTTGCAACATGTGAGGCTTGAGAAAAATCTTGGCTCCTATAACATCACGATATGGTTACTCATAGATTCAACCAGGGCACACGCGGTAACTTTAGCACGCCACGTACTTTCACTTTGCTGAGAAGTTGACTTTGAATCATACCTACCCAGGACAAGCCATCACACCTTCAGGGCAAACTATGGCTACACGGAGTCCTACTTTGCAAACACGGCGTACTTATGGAGTTTCATCGTATCACCAGCCTTGCTAGCAAACCTTGCCTTGTCTATAAGTATCATGACCAGATTGATCAGTTAGTGCCTACCTGACCAGAATTAGAATACAAAGTCCCTGTGCTCTGTACTACAGTGTTGCCACAGGAAGTGGAAGAGGCATAAGGTGTTTACCTATGTTACATACGAATTCCCTTTGCTATGCACCTTTATGAGCTTTTCTATCGTGTGCAAAAGGTTGAATCTAAATTTTCGGTCTGTTACCAGAACCTCCCTCTGTTCCTCGTCCCATTTGACTACAAACTTTAATGGAAAATGGTTTCCACTCAGCATGTCATTCAAGGTAGAATAGGACGCAATGACGGGCAAGAATGTGATGGACACAGACGATCCTATGGGTTGACATAACTTCAATGAGGAAAGGTGTCCCCTCCAGGCACAATGTAATTATCTCGTTACTGGACATTATAGCTACTGATGACCCCCATGGAGACTATTATAATCCTCATGATGACCCTTTCCTATAATCCTTTCTGTATTGTTGAGCCGCTCATTGATTTCTAAATATCATCCTCGTACGTTGCCTATTGCCTAAAGTGAATTTGAGTATCATTAACTTTACAGTTTACTGGATCTATTATTTCCTAATTATTTGTTTATCCTTTATTTTCGTTACTATGTTGAGCTTTGAAATCATTACTAAGCTCATTTACCTACGTTTTTTATGACAATATATTCAAATTTCAAAGAGAAAGAGGCATATTTAAATATATCTTCATGTTCTACTCCTTTGAAAGTTGAAAGATACACTGAACTTTGTGTGGCTACAATGTGATTTACTATGGAACATTCAAAAATTCCTGCTGTATAATCATCTTGTTCTTTTTGCTGGATTCAAGGTTATTCGTACCCCTCAGCTATAATTTGCCAAATCAAACGGGAATGTCCAATGTGAAATTCCCCTATTAGCACCTATGTAGCAAAACGAATGAGTTGAATGCCACCATTTAGACTGCAGTGAAACAATCTATTCCTGTCAGCACAAGCCATTAGTTCTTGATCCAAGTGACTATGACGTAAGAACTTTACATTAAACCCTGTCATAAGTCACAACAACGTATGAAATGAATGTGGAACATTAAATTTTTGCACAATAGCAACTCGAATACCAGAACTACATATAGCACACACAATGCTTATACTCCCTGGTGCTGTATTTCAAGGCTAACCTGCCTGAGCAACAATTAATAATTACCTACCTCTCATTCTTGATAAACTCATTGTCTTCGCACAACTCAATTAAAATCAACTCCTTATAATCACAACATCTTGGGAGGTAAGCTGCAGAATACACGCGAAGCAATTTTAATCATACCAGATAGACTATCCATACCCATAGCCACCTATACTTACTTATAAGGCAGGCTATAAGTAACTAGTAACCTTTTTCATTTAGCTAACTCTTGCAATTTGATTGTTTAGGAGCAAGTTTTGTGTAAGTCACTGCAGAATACACGCGAAGCAATTTTAATCATACCAGATAGACTATCCATACCCATAGCCAACTATACTTACCTATAAGGCAGGCTATAAGTAACTAGTAACCTTTTTCATTTAGCTAACTCTTGCAATTTGATTGTTTAGGAGCAAGTTTTGTGCAAGTCCTCTCCATATTGTTATTGTACATGAGATTATTGCATCTACCTATTGTTAGAGGCTTAATTTATCAATAGAGGGAGTTCTGCATGTAAAGGTGGAGTGGGGGGTTTATCATAATACAAAGGTGGACTAAGACCATGGTATAAATCCCATAGAAAATATTAATAATACCAAGTAATGATTTCTGAATAAAGAGTTATTCGAGGTACTCGTAACTGCTGTCAGATATGAATATAATTAAAAGTAATTACAAAATAATGACGAAGCTGAAATAGTTCAACTGGTAGCTCTGATGGCTGATGGGAGCTAGTATCGAGCATCCAGCACAGTTCAACACACCTGTCCAAATCAGTACAGCACTACAATCTAACACAGAAATGCCAACTGAACACAAAAATAGTAGTCTGTTGATAATTTCACAATCCCGCTTAATAAAAGTGATTCCATACCTATCGCATTCTGATTCTAATACCGATCTCGGCCTTTCGTGTTTTCCAATTCTCATTTTCAATCCTTTTGTTAGGGGGAAAATCCAGTAATTGACTTTTCTGTAAGATTAGTAGATCGAAGTAATGAAAAGCATAAAATCCGTACATTGGTTTGGCACAACCACTGCTAATTGACTGAACGTATACAGAAGCAAAGTAACGTTCAGGTCCACTGCCTCGGTCATCGGGTAATGGGATTTCAACACCATGTTCAATCCACGAGGTAGAACTTGTCACTGTAATTAAGTGCAGTGAATCTCAAATCAATTACAAGATCCACTTGTGTCACGGCATTCCCTATTTCTACATTACCATTGAAGTACACAGTTCTGACACATCTGCCTCGCACAGTAATGAAGTACTTCTGACCTGATTGCATAGCATTACCTATGTTCCACGAGTATCACTTGACATGTGTGGTACAGGAACGACGCTTTGAGGATAGGGTCACAGGAGAAAGATGACCTCGGGTAATGAAGCAATGAAAACATTGAAAACCCGATAGAAAGGAAAAAGAAACAACTCCGAAGAGATTGTGAACCATTGGATGGAATCAGAAACGGTCAGTGACGTCAGTGTACAATGTGTACATTTAAACTTTCTGGCGAAGAGCCTGATGTGTTATCTGCTGAACTACGACACCTAGCAAGACTGGATTGGATACCGTAACTTGTAGGTACTGTTGACGTTGGAAGTTTGGTGTTTGGTCATCTTCAGGAAGAAAGTAGGTTCTTCTGATCACTGGATATTTGACATTATGTAAAGGAAGATGCTTCTGGAGACAAGTAACATTTAAAAATGTACATAAATATGTCTACATAATACCGATAATCTTTTACATAATACATGTAGTTGTCCGCTAAGAATGTATTAGACAACTTTTTTTCCTAAACTTTTTGGTTTAACGCAAAGTATTCTTTCGTGTCACTGTAGTTGAGATTACCATCATTCAATTCAATTCATGCTCATGTAGGTTACCTAGTGTATGCTCAATGCCCAAAGAAATAATTATTGGTTAATGGTGAGCATTTTTACGGCTACAGAACTAGGGTATTGAGGTATACTAATTATTCTGGTGTAAAGTAGGTAATTTAGGTTACGTAGATGTACCTCGTGATGTAGATGTAGGTCTCAAGAGGACCAAGAGGAGTTATTTTAATTTCAGTAAAAATATTACAGATCTGACCTCAAGTTTCAATGTGTAGCATGCAATGGTCGTAAAGTTTGCATGTTTTCATTTCAAACATTTTGAAAAACTGTAACACTTTACTTGTATGTACATGGTTCATATTCACATCTCGGGCGTAATCATATTTCTCTTAATTAGAGTTACATGTTACAGAGAGGAAGAACTTGATAGGCTCATACATTTATTAGAGAATAATAGAATATCAAGAAAAAAGATATGTACATATACAACGTAATTACTGTTCAAGCTAATACAAAGACGGCATTTTGTTCGAGATTGATGATGTAGAGCTCTTAAAAAGCCAACATGCCACTATCATTTGCAATTTTGCAAAGAACTAGAATTCCAACACCATGTTCACTCCACGAGGTAGAGCTTGTCACTGTAATTAAGTGCAGTGAATCTCAAATCAATTACAAGATCCACTTGTGTCACGGCATTCCCTATTTCATTACTATTGAAGTACACAGTTCTGACACATCTGCCTCGCACAGTAATGAAGTACTTCTGACCTGATTGCATAGCATTACCTATGTTCCACGAGGTTGCTTCAATAAGAGTTCAAGGAAAGTTTACAGGAGTAACAAAATTTTATGGCCTGTAATTGAATTTTTTACTGGCAATGGTCTATTGAAGGCAAGTAAAAGTACTCCCACAAGAAAATTGTTTCTAGGCAAGGTTCTAACAGAAAATTCAAAACCTATGAACCCAGCCTCATTTGATTTGATTCAACTCAATTATTTCCTCTCATATTTTCAACGTCAAGAATCAAGACCATCTTGCGGTTTGGACGAGGGACA
The DNA here is from genome assembly GCF_000475195.1 of Diaphorina citri. Classification (NCBI taxonomy): domain Eukaryota; kingdom Metazoa; phylum Arthropoda; class Insecta; order Hemiptera; family Psyllidae; genus Diaphorina; species Diaphorina citri. Next base: position 193,869 of record NW_007377836.1, read on the forward strand.
CGGACGGTGGGTAAGGTTATCCCACTGGAATATCTTTCCCACTTAACTATACCGAACTAATTTAATGCAGGGAAAGATATAATGGACATTGCTGTGGTGGTGGATATTGCATATAACGTGGAATACAATCAAATAATGAAAATACGGATAATTTGATTAAAATAGAAGCCCAAAACTCCTGTTACAACCACAGCAAGTAGGTAATCATGGTTTTTACCTACGTCGTACTTCATTATCCTGATACCTACTTTATATCTAGCTCTTGCTTACAATCTGAGATAGTACCACGGCCCTGAAATCCCCTGACTTAAAGCATTATTCAATAGATCTATCTAGATTCTTATATGGAAGTCCAAAACTCCTGTTACAACTACAGCAAGTAATCATGGTTTTTACCTACGTCGTACTTCATTATCCTGATACCTACTTTATATCTTGCTCTTGCTTACAATCTGAGATAGTACCACGGCCCTGAAATCCCCTGACTTAAAGCATTATTCAATAGATCTATCTAGATTCTTATATGTTGGGTGATTTTTGACGTTGTTCCTTCCACATAGAATAGGTACAATATATCTTTCTTTGATTTTTACTTTTTTATTACACCTCGTGTGAGTCATAAAGGAGAGAAGAAACGAGTTTCGTGTTCTTTTCGAAAATATAAATACAAACCATCAAGTTTAAAACCGTATACTATGAATGGAATCTTGGTAATAAAATCGTTATAACTAGATATTATAGTACTGATAGCTATCTAACATAATATAAAATTAGTTATATCCAAATTTATATTCGAACTTCGGACATAAAAGATCAATAGAAATTCCCATGTTAGAAATTCTTACCCATTTATGAAGCTCTTCATCAACACTTACTACGTGGTTCATGATGCAGCGTGCAATGTGGGTGGCGCGTACACACAACATATTGAATATTGAAGATGCTTATAAATCAAAATCACTGAGCAGTGTTCACATGTAACTCGAACACTCTCGTGTTGGATTTCACAAGGATCGAGCACATACCATGGTGTACATTGTTGTATTGTTCATCATTGATATGAACCGTGATGCAGAACGAATACCGCAGAACTAGAAACTACAATAAATAATACAATATATCAAAGTTTACAACGAAACAGCTGTTAGAGGCACTGCTCTTGTATTTGTGAAGGTGGTGGGTGCTGTGCTGTGGCCAACATTAGCTTTTTATACTTTCTTTGTTATACTATAGCTACGAGAAAAGTAAATGCTTCGAAACAATTGCACATGATGCCTCTGCTACATCATTTTCATTACACCTTCATTTGATATCATCAAGTTTACCTAGTGTTTCTGGTAATACCACCATGAGCGATTTTTGAATGCACAACATTTATCTTCCTTTATCATCAAATTTGCTTTGAATTACAACAGCTGAATTATCCGTATTAAAATATCATTACGTATCTTACTGTTCACTCCATCCTAAGTGCCATATTTCTAGATATGGGCAAACTCAATGCTGTTTTCTACACACGGGAACATCGTGAACTTGGTTTTTACAGTAATGATTTATGTTAAGTCACTGATGGTATGCTGATATGCTCTGTGTGTTAGTCATAAGTACTGACAATTGCACATGATGCCTCTGCTACATCATTTTCATTACACCTTCATTTGATATCATCAAGTTTACCTAGTGCTTCTGGTAATACCACCGTGAGCGATTTTTGAATGCACAACATTTATCTTCCTTTATCATCAAATTTGCTTTGAATTACAACAGCTGAATTATCCGTATTAAAATATCATTATGTATCTTACTGTTCACTCCATCCTAAGTGCCATATTTCTAGATATGGGCAAACTCAATGCTGTTTTCTACACACGGAAACATCGTGAACTTGGTTTTTACAGTAATGATTTATGTTAAGTCACTGATGGTATGCTGATATGCTCTGTGTGTTAGTCATAAGTACTGGTTCACATACCCATGGTAAGTTATCTACTTGAATAAAATTTGCCGCATCACTCCTAGAACATGAATTTGGAAGACTGCATTGTGGTTGTCTTGTAACTTCTTCTTTTGTCATATTTGACTATGAATGCTTCAAGTTTGTTGAGCACAATTCAAATTTTCAAACTAGAGCGTTTACATAGAAATCAGAAGAAAGGATTCACATACCAATCTTTTTATAGAAAACCACATTGACACTCGTTGAGTTCTTGATGTTTTTACATGCTTTTTCTTATTCAACTACAAATACAAAATCCAACAAGCCAACATTTCGCTCACTTTCTGAATATGTACAACAAGACTTGTCGGACTTTTTGCCCAAAGCGGAATTCTAAACCGGTACTTCATAAACAAAGACCATTATTTACAAACAAGCACACTATTCAACCGAATAATTCGGATACGTTAGAATAATCTCACTGGGTGAATTCCAAATTGGGATTTACTGTTAGCTCTACCTAGCATGGTTATTTCATGGAATAGATAATATCCAAAGCAAGTAGCCCCTTAAGCCTTCATTTCATAATATGTACGTTTGTACGTACCTGCCTAGTAGAGAACATACATACACTGATTCCTCGAAAGAAATGAACTGGTACTATTCTTGACACCACAGGGGTGTTGATACCCTATGGGTAAACAGTAAGTCTATAACATCGACAATCGTGTACCTTGGAACAAATTTTCGAGTCTAAATAAATAAATCTGTATAGATGGTTATATGTTATATGCTGTAGGTACCTAATCTAATAATGAAAATTATTATCTGATAAAAATTTCGGTCTGCTCTGCTATTATCACACGTGCTTCTTTCACAGACAAGTCTAAACATGAACTAACTTATTCTCAGTTTGAATGTTGATAGTTTCTCGAGTTGTCCACTGGAGCGCTACTTGTCAGACGTTTGCTTAACCCCATTAAAACCATCTTTGAAACCTTCAGGCCATCTTGGCTTAGGTACTGTGGTAAATCTGGTACCTAGATGGTTATATGTTATATGCTGTAGGTACCTAATCTAATAATGAAAATTATTATCTGATAAAAATTTCGGTCTGCTCTGCTATTATGTTTATGAATTTCACTGTTGGTCTTTCTATTCATCAGCACTAATAGTAATTTAAGAATTGCTAAATATATTGATCTATGTATCAACCGGTTCTACAAACGAGTATTGAATTGAAGATCGATGATCTTGCTAAAAACGTACTCACTTGGAGTAATATTGCACATCATTTTAAAGAGATATCCTTATGAATAAGGGGCATATTCAGAAAAGCAGCAATTGGACTGCACTAAAGTTCTTACCTGAAAATCTCAATCTAGTCTTTGAACCCTCAATCCCTCCGTCACCTACGAGACAATACTGCACTTTTACTATTTAAAAAAAAAAAAATAACAGATTTATCTATTATTTCCTTATCACTGGAGAGGATATGAGGGGAGACTACAACTTCCTCTCTCCATGATACCGAGGGTATCTGCTTTCAAAGATATTTCTTTCGATCGTGTATCAAAGCTTGTGATATCCAGGCTAAATCAAGTTTTCGATGTGGTTTTTAAACTGTGTAATGTTCTCTTCAATCTGAAGATGAATCCTTTTCATTTTCTAGGTATGTTCTACTAGTTCATTCAGTATGATAGTAGCCTCAAAGTTGTCATTTTCAAAGAACATGATACACTCTTCAGAATATCCGATAAATTATGATCGACAGTGATGATGGCCAACTGCCATGGATCCCTTCCAAGAAAACACTCTGACACAATGCTGATAAGACAGTACGTGTTTCATGCAGAGGCTCCTTAGTGCATTTGATACATACCAGGTTAACCGAGAGTTACTAAATGTTACTTTTACTTTGGTCTGAAAATGGGGTTTCCAGGTGTTATTTTCCTACTCTGACTCATGTCTATTGGTTTGTGAGAAAGTAGAATCAAATGACTCTAAAAGCTTGAGAAAACGCGTGGCAATTTTACCTGCATATCCAGTGATGTGTGTGGTGAAGACGATACTGTTGATGAATTAGCCGATGTGTTATTCCTGTTATTCCGTTCTTGTGTAATGTTCTCTTCAATCTGAAGATGAATCCTTTTCATTTTCTAGGTAGGTTCTACTAGTTCATTCAAGATGATAGTGGCCTCAAAGTTGTCATTTTCAAAGAACATGATACACTCTTCAGAATATCCGATAAATTATGATCGACAGTGATGATGGCCAACTGCCATGGATCCCTTCCAAGAAAAAACTCTGACAATGGTGATAAGACAATACGTGTTTCATGCAGGGGCTCCTTAGTGCATTTGATACATACAGGTTAACCGAGAGTTACTAAATGTTACTTTTACTTTGGTCTGAAAATGGGGTTTTCAGGTGTTATTTTCCTACTCTGACTCATGTCTATTGGTTTGTGAGACAGTAGAATCAAACGGCTATAAAAGCTTGAAAAAACACGCGTTGCAATTTTACCTGCATATCCAGTGATGTGTGTGGTGAAGACGATACTGTTGATGAATTAGCCGATGTGTTATTCCTGTTATTCCGTTCACGCCACCTTAGCACACCCATAACGGACTGGACCCAACTGCTCTCTCCTTCCAAATTGCTAGAAGCCAAAGGTGACACTAACGTCGCCAGGATTGGGCAAAACTGGTAAGCCCGAGTGGAAAATCACTTGATTGCTTGCGAATCAATCACATGGAGATGTGAAAGGATTAATTTGAATATTTTTAGTGGATAAAATTATGAACGACATTTTTAGAACAGGCAAACAAGCTTAAGAAGGACAAAATTTGTTAAGTTAATGAATCAACAAGTGGAGAGAAATAATGGTTTAAAAGTATCCAATGATGAAGGAATTTCAGGTTCAAGCACAATTAATAAATTAGATACATATAACTTAACACAAAAAAAATACTAAAAAGAAAAATAATACAATAGAAGTGTACTTAAAATAGGTGTAATTATTCAAATAGGTACTAATAAATGAGTAAAAACTATAAATTATTTGAGAGTAAAATTAATACATAGGTATTGAATCTAAGTAATTAATATCTATCAATTCGTAGAGATATTCTTGAAATTTAAAGCTTTAATATCACTAACACAGGGAAATACGAAACTACGAATATTTTTTCACAAACACTAAAATAACTTATTATTTAATTTAAATAAATATTTAAATTTAACAAATAAGGTTTGTTCTCGTGGAACGGCTGGCTTTCTTCTAATCTATCCTCCTTCTCCCTTCGATTTTGAGACGATAAGACCTCCATTTTTAGGTGTCTACTATTCCCTCTTTTTCGTACCTTTTCCGTACTTTGGAATGGGGATTAATCTTTTACATTCTAATACAAAGGCGATGCACGAGTAGGTGGAACACTCTATGTGATCGGTATACATCTAGGTATATTTTGGCCTCGCCAGATCTACAAGTACAATAAATCATCCTGGTTATGGGTTTATTTCCACTAGATAAATGGAGGCTACGCCACTAGTGCGCTGTTTAGGAAGCGCTGGACTCCTGCTGAGATGCAACAAATGATGTACAAGTACACACCAAAACATATTACAAGTAATGGTACACACCTCAGTGTTACATGTAACATATTGGATGGTATTGGAACAACACCTTACTCCAGAACCAGCACAAGAGGATTATAATAATCATAGTGGTTCTTTAGAATCCAATCAATAAAGGTCCTGACCCGAAGTGAAATCCCTAGAAAGCCTTAGATTGGTTATAAGGATTCCTGAGAAACCTCCATCATATTAGGAAGTCATTCACACTTTTGTGACTTTTCTCTTTCAGAATCTGTTAGGGAGAAACAACATAGGAAGATACAGGCAATAGTTTGGTATATTTGTGGGAAAACTTGTGGACATCAATATTGTTAAATAGGAAAATAGGTATAGGTAATGTTCAGCTCAATATTTCAATTGTGTTAAGGAAATGGTTCGCCGGGGGTAACCAAGCATCGAGCCAATTATACCAGTCCCAATCACACTAGAGGAGTGGCATAGAGCTAACGTCTCTTGATCTGTTTCATAGCAGTGACATTTCTGAACTTGAGTTCAAGATCACCCATGTACCTTATATGGCGCGGGCACGATACTATCTGAATATGAAAGGAACGACCAGCACAACAATGCAAAGATTACCATTAGCATAAGACTGGAGTATGCATACAGTGACGTCAAGAGACTCAGGAGATCTGTATCATTCTGTATGTAAAGTTATACAACGCCATAACATAATAATGAAGAGACAACGTACCAATCTACCAATGATATTTGGTCTAATTAGCTTAATTCGAGGGGACACAAACGGACATACCCCCAATTCTGGAAATTCTTTTTAGGAAACAAAATTTTGATTTACCAAAGAGTTTCAAAACGGTAACACCAAAATTCACAGCACACCCTTAGAAATTAGATGAAAACGCAATGGACATGGAAATTTTCGGTGACTTATCCACCCAAGAAACATTTTGGATGACAAAGACTGTCCGAAATTGATCACACCCTGTCGATGGCTGATGATAAGAAATCATAACACATGTCAATAACGGAGTTGAATCAAAAGTAAAACAAGAGTTCAAGTAATTATACTTAGATGGCCTAAACCACGGAGTAGTTTTCTTAAAGGTTAAACCACAGAGCGCTCTCCAGTTGTTATTTCTAAAGATCCAGCTCAATACTTCATTTCATAATATGTACGTTTGTACGTACCTGCCTAGTAGAGAACATACATACACTGATTCCTCGAAAGAAATGAACTGGTACTATTCTTGACACCACAGGGGTGTTGATACCCTATGGGTAAACAGTAAGTCTATAACATCGACAATTGTGTACCTTGGAACAAATTTTCGAGTCTAAATAATTGTGGGTGCATCCAGAGTCCGTGTCTTGTAACGAGTAGGTTTTGAACCTGAGGATGCGAGAAGCGAAGTCTTTGACCATGAAACTCAATAGAAAACCTGTTTGAAGAACCATCGAGTCACTACTAATTCATTAAATTGTTATGACGGGGAGCGCGACGTATTTGCAAGCAACATGACGAGGTAAACACACAAGTATGCACTTGAGAACACCATATTGAACATGCACAAATGCAAATGGCATGTGCGCTGCATTAAATATCCCCCTATACTCTATTATTTTCCGGAATCATTTTAATCAGCTTTAAGACTTGGAGCTTCGGATATTGTCTGGGCGCAGAGGAGGATATGCATCGTGGAACTAACAGTTTAGTGAACTTCATTGATCATTTGAACCAAGGACGATATGTGAAGAGGTGTTTCTTCAATAGGTACCAACAAAAAACCTTTTCGTCAGATCTTCCTTAATAAATTTCCATCATTGCTTCAATACCTAAGAGTTCAAGGAAAGTTTACAGGAGTAACAAAATTTTATGGCCTGTAATTGAATTTTTTACTGGCAATGGTCTATTGAAGGCAAGTTCTATTATTTTTATATTAGCACTGGTATTGATTGACTTGGTAATGCAGTTCAGTTTCAGCAACTATTGTATTGGCAAAATACAAGGTGGTTGCTTAGGTACACCTGGATACCAGTTTGCAATGTCTCGGTGAGCAATACTATTGTGGGCCAACACTATGTGTGGCCACATTTGATTAGGTACGTTATGCGTAGCGGATCCTAATGTGTACATTACCCTTTTTTGTGGTGTCCAGTAAAGGTATCTTTGAACAGAATTCAGTGATCCATTTCCAAGTGGATGGATAAATAAAGCTTGTATCAATGTATCAACTATGTCTATAATGTTAGCTGAATGCTGACATCATTTTGTCCTGAGCAGTATTCCTTGTATCATGCAAAGGTTCCTATCTACTGAAACTAGTAGGAATCTTTGTAGCCCATTACTTCCCATTAAAAAAGCTCCAAATAACTGAACCAAAACCCATTATCTTCTGTCTAAATTTCAGAATGATTGAACCAATCAATTCTTTGCAATCACCCAGTATGCTAATCAAGTGGATTTATAATGAAAAGATTCGGTCATTAAGAAGAAAAATCTCACAATTAAAAAAAAAAAAAGCACGGTGGTGGAAATTTTGCATGCAATTCTGAACGAGGGCTCTGACGCTGGTTGCAATTATTTACGGTGGAATTCACTAGTGAGTGTAGGCCATGTAGGCATGTGTGTAGAAGTGGTGTAACAATAACGAACAGACCTTTAAGTAATGCACAATTTAACATGAAGAAAACCGTCTGATACCTACATAGCTTTTAGGCTCTAGCTGAGTCCTAAAGGAATCAAGTCTTCGAAAGATTGTCTATATTGAAAGTTGGCTTACCTTCAATGAAATCCTTATTAGCACAACACAACAATACAATAGAATTGACAATGACGATTCAGAACACTTCCAATTACAAAGTACAAAATCAATTCTCAATATTCAAATGAAAATCCCTGTTATAAGTTGGGCTCTGAAGGTATCAATACATTTAATAGACGATAAATATGTATAATGGTCTATTATTCTATGAAATAGCGGTATCAATAAGACTCAATAGAAAAATATCAATCATACGACTCATCATAACCTCGTAATATCAATGAGAGTAATGAGATGGGTTAACAAAGAAACTCTTCAAAAAGTTAAATCTACTAGAATCATTTTGCCGACGGAAAAGTAATGAAAATTATTCACCGCCAACAATGGGGCAAAAAAATACAGGAGAATAAAAGAATATTAAGTTTTTGTAATTTCCCTGCATAGTATCTAGCTCCTGCATAAATGCATAATGAATTCCCTGCAATTGCATTCCTCTATTCAATTGCAATGGAATGATTTCTTTCACTACATTTAATTTTCAATTTCAAGACTCCTAGGGGCGGTATTGTATTATTTTTTAACCTTGTCTGTCTGTCAGTTGGGTTGCAAAAGAGCATCATCCCTTTTCTTGTTAAAGTTGAGACAAACCAACTGTTGGGTTTGGAAAATTGCAAAACTGCAGGAAAATTAATTGAAAAGCAATGAATCTCTCTTCTCATCACAGTTCGGAATCTTTGGTTAATAATAGTGGGTTCATTGCTTGTATTATTTTTTATTGTTTCAAGTGTCATTTGGACTTCACACCAAACTCTCCTCCATAATATTCACTATAAAATGAGACCTATGTTCTTGAGTCTTGATCACAATCAATTTTACAGATCATTTTCAGATCCATCTTTATTTCCTCTTGAAAAAATCCTTTCAACGCAGGATGTGATCAAGTCGAAGTTAGAATCCAATATCTTCATAGTTGATTATGAATTCTAACCTATTATTTTTATATTAGCACTGGTATTGATTGACTTGGTAATGCAGCTCAGTTTCAGCAACTATTGTAATGGCAAAATACAAGGTGGTTGCTTAGGCACACCTGGATACCACTTTTTGCAATGTCTCGGTGAGCAATTCCATTGTGGGCCGACATTGTTTGGGGCAACATTTGGTCACGTTATACCTAGCGGATTGCAGGAGTTTGAACTTTTTGGGGTGTCCATCATTGAACAGAACTTGATATTTATAATCCATCTCCAAGTGGATGGATAAATAAAGCATGTAGTATCTATTGCAATAATGTTAGCTAAATACTAACATCATTTTGTCCTGAGCACTATTTATTGTATCACCCCTTAAACTAGTAGGAACCTTTGCAGCCAACCAAAACCAATTCTGTTCTGTCTAAATTTCAGAATGATTGGACCAATCAATTCTACACAAAGTCACCCTGTATGCTAATCAAGTGGATTTATAATGAAAAGATTCGGTCATTAAAAAGAAAAATCTCACAATTAAAAAAAGCACGGTGGTGGAAATTTTGCATGCAATTCTGAACGAGGGCTCTGACGCTGGTTGCAATTATTTACGGTGGAATTCACTAGTGAGTGTAGGCCATGTAGGCATGTGTGTAGAAGTGGTGTAACAATAACGAACAGACCTTTAAGTAATGCACAATTTAACATGAAGAAAACCGTCTGATACCTACATAGCTTTTAGGCTCTAGCTGAGTCCTAAAGGAATCGAGTCTTCGAAAGATTGTCTATCTTGAAAGTTGGCTTACCTTCAATGAAATCCTTATTAGCACAATACAATAGAATTGACAATGACGATTCAGCACACTTCCAATTACAAAGTACATAATCAATTCTCAATATTCAAATGAAAATCCCTGTTATAAGTTGGGCTCTGAAGGTATCAATACATTCAATAGACGATAAATATGTATAATGTCTATTATTCTATGAAAGAGCGGTATCAATAAGACTCAATAGAAAAATATCAATCATACGACTCATCATAAGCTCGTAATATCAATGAGAGTAATGAGATGGGTTAACAAAGAAACTCTTCAAAAAGTTAAATCTACTAGAATCATTTTGCCGACGGAAAAGTAATGAAAATTATTCACCGCCAACAATGGGGCAAAAAAATACAGGAGAATAAAAGAATATTAAGTTTTTGTAATTTCCCTGCATAGTATCTAGCTCCTGCATAAATGCATAATGAATTCCCTGCAATTGCATTCCTCTATTCAATTGCAATGGAATGAGTAACGATTTTTTCATCCAAAAGAGACATTTTGTATCAACCGATTTTTTGATGATTTTTATTGAATTTCTATGATCTGGTGATGTGTCAAGTTGATTTCGTGACCCCTCGCTGTCATCATAACTGTCAATGTCACTGATTCCTTTTACAGGAATAACAGCGGGAATTTAAATGGCAATTTCCCATTTATGGAAATCGATTTTTCAGAAAACTTTATTTCTTTTCCTTTATAACCATGAATCTTTATTCCAGAAAATCTCTTTTTTAAACAACTTAAAGTGGTTTAAAATGGTCAAAATTGAACACATTTTCCATGATTTTCCTAGAATTTCAAAGCTTTTCTCAACGATTTGAGAAGATAAAAGTTTTACATTAATTCGAGAAAATTGTTCAATGGCCTCGGAGTGACGGGAGTGACGTAAGAGATTGCGGCTCTTTCTTCCTAAGATTCAAGCTCAGGCAACCTATTTGTACAGTGGTTTAATTGGTTCATGGATTAGTTATTAGTAGATTAGTTGAAATCCACATAATTTGGAAGGGAATGGATCAGTAGATCAGTGTTGATCCATGTCAATACGGTTTCAGGTCTTATAAGGTTAACGAAAAGGAAGGAAAATTTGTCATTAGCATGACAATAACTCGAGTATTTGAGTGAAGCAAATAGGTAATACTCATTTGAACCCATACTTCACACATTCAAGGTACCAAGGTACAACATTTAAGTTATATGAATATTTTCTACGTGACACCTATCATCATGGAAAGCAAAACTCGAATATCTAACTATTTACCTCTACCCTAGCCGCCCTCAGCCATCTCACTGTTCACAATAAGTTTCAGACAGCCCAAGGGATCTTCAGCCTTAGCCTCGGCTGCATTGTGGTACGTATATTAGTGGAGATGTCAATTTACTCCAGAGGAGATATCAAGCTATAAGTTATTGGTGGAGATGACAATTAAGTTACTATAGTGGAAACGGTATGTGGAGATTTCAAGTTACTTTAGAGGAGATGTCAAGATTCCATACATTCCATAGTGGAAATGACATTTTACTTTGGTGGCGACGTCAAGATTCCATAGTGGAGATGGCATGTTACTTTAGTGAAATGTTCGAGTTATTTTGAAGGAGTGGAACAATATTCCAGCTCAAAAGATTCGTAAAGAGAAGTCCAAATTCTTCCAATCTCTCAAAGTATTCAAATGAATCACGCAAGTTTCAAGACGGCCAGTCTTTACTGAACACTACATACGTCCAATTCCAGTCGACCTGAACAGGTCGCACTGTCCACAACAATTACCGTGCTGATAGGGAAACACATAACTGTTATCTCTCTCAGGATACGGAATAACCTATTGGATGAGGGTCAGATTCAAAATTATGCACCGCTCACAGTTCAAAGGTCGGACCGATGCGATGTTAAACACATCACACGGAACGGTACATTTCTTACTTGGAGTAAAAGTTTTCTTATATCGGGAAGATCATGAGCTAGATGAATATGCTAGCTACTTTTACCACATATTCGTATGTAGGTACATTCATAAGTTCAAGTTATACATAAAATATACACGTTAAATAAAAGTACAAGTTATACATGGATTTAATGATGGATAGATAGTATGAATGGGTACCAGCAACATAGGAGTTGGTACCTACAAAATTACATAACGAAATTATAACATGTAAATTTCTAATCTACTATCTATGAAATACGTACTACAAATTAAGTTATGTAGCACTTGCATTTTTTGCAAATGAAAGAAAAACGAAAAGATTTCACTCACCATTATCAGATTAGATGTCACATCATTCGTAAAGCACATCAGTGGAGACGCCAGTCTTCACTCTTCATAAACCGGAAATTAGAGATTTAATTTTGGAGGTTCCAAGATATAACTTACCTGTGAACAAAGATAAAACATAGAAATGCATTAGAAGGTGATAAAAATGATTTAGGTGGTGATAAAAACAACGAAATTGCTTTCAAATAAAATTTACGTAAAACTATAATAGTACATAGTTACAACAACTGTTTATACTCCTCAAGGATGATCATAACACCTAAAGAAGTCAAGAAATAAGCCCTAAAAGAACTTTAGCCTTCCTGAAAAGTCTGGGGCTCTTTTCCAAAAGGAAAGTCACAAAAGATCTAATCAGGTTGCAATGATATAGGGCTTAAAAAGCTGATGGCCCTTCTCAACTTCTTATACCAATACAAATACATATGAACGCTCAATTAGGTCCTACTCCTTCCTACCTATAATATTATTTAGCGTGGAGTCAAATGATGAAAAATAATGTTTTGTTTTGATAAAATGCCACTGAAAATCCAGGTTCTCAAATTTTCGCTTCAAAATGCTCATTACAGCGTAAAAATAACATTGCAAAAAAAAAAAATAGTCAAACATCAAGGTGGGAACTGGGAACAGAACCGCTTAACCCACAGGCGCCAAAAAAGCGGTCAAACACTGTCAAAATTAGGTCGAAACTCAGTAAATTGGATGAAAAAGGAGTAGACAGCTTTTGCACGTACACAACATACATATGTAGGTAAACATATTGGGAAATTTCTAGAAGTATAAAGCCTTTACACAGTTAGGAATACTAGAAAAATGGGATTAGATCAGAGTCGAATAAACAAAACGTCCTTATTGTTTCCTCCAATGTCCTCAAGCACATCACACTGCTCTACATAAACAGGAAGACAACATCAACACTTATCTACTATATTCCTAACGTGGAATTTTCTCATCGCTTCCATTATTTATTTATTTACAGGATAAGCAGCAATTTATTTTAGCTGAAAATGTGGGATACACGAAACTCACGTGACCTAGTATGATCAGCATTTGTCACATGTCGTGCTGATGAATATGCTGACGCCAACCATCAGCATCACGCATTGGGCGAGATATTACATCAGATCTATTTGTCACAATGTCACCTTGTCAGAGAACTTTGTTTATGTGACATTGTGTCAGAGGAGGATATGCGAAAGTTTTAAAGTTATAGGAGCCGGCCTAATTCGCTTGGAAAGTTGTTTGCCTGCCTTGTCAGCGCTAGGTCACGGGTTTGATTTCCGGCCAGGGCGAACATTATTCCAACACAAATAAGGTTTGTTCTCGTGGAACGGCTGGCTTTCTTCTAATCTATCCTCCTTCTCCCTTCGATTTTGAGACGATAAGACCTCCATTTTTAGGTTTCTACTATATTCCCTCTTTTTGAAACCCTTTTCCGTACTTTGGAATGGGGATTATTCTTTTACATTCTAACACAAAGGCGATGCACGAGTAGGTGGAACACTCTATAAGATCGGTATACATCTAGGTATATTTTGGCCTCGCCAGATCTACAAGTACAATAAATCATCCTGGTTATGGGTTTATTTCCACTGGATAAATAGAGGCTACGCCACTAGTGCGCTGTTTAGGAAGCGCTGGACTCCTGCTGAGATGCAACAAATGATGTACAAGTACACACCACAAACATATTACAAGTAATGGTACACACCTCAGTGTTACATGTAACATATTGGATAATATTGGAACAACACCTTACTCCAGAACCAGCACAAGAGGATTATAATGATCATAGTGGTTCTTTAGAATCCAATCAATAAAGGTCCTGACCCGAAGTGAAATCCCTAGAAAGCCTTAGATCAGTTATAAGGATTCCTGAGAAACCTCCATAATATTAGGAAGTCTTTCACACTTTTGTGACTTTTCTCTTTCCGAATCTGTTAGGGAGAAACAACATGGGAAGATACAGGCAATAGTTTGGTATATTTGTGGGAAAACTTGTGGACATCAATATTGTTAAATAGGAAAATAGGTATAGGTAATGTTTAGAAGAACTAAACAAAAACCACAGAAGCTGATGCCACAATACAGCACACAAAAATATCCACGGCCAGGATGAAATAAATTCAGGTCAAAAAGACAAAACTCCCTCCTCACACGAAAAGCTTTATGTCCTCACACCCACAGAGCTTCATCTCCCATGTTTTACGTTGCTCCAGATGTCCACACATTTGGAACAAATAGCGGTAGGACACATTACAGTAAATACCTCGCATATACGAACGAGGCAGACTATAAAAAGGCTCAGGCAAGGGAATTCGTTGAGGAAAAAATGAGGTCATTTCAAATGTCAACTCCAAAAGCTTCTCCCTTTTCTCGTCAGCTGGTTCGCCGACCTTTCAAATTTCAGTGTACGTGTTTATTTGTATCATACTTGTTTTTACGTAATATACGAGTTTGTGTTTAAAGTTATTGTATTTGGTGGTATGTGGTGGATGTTTTATGAAGAATTCAAGAGATTTCAAGTTCAAATGATCCACAGATCACTAGGGATTGGACAGAAATATGTATACTATGTACGCGTATGTGATGTATTACATCTAACTCATATGAGCAATGTGAAAAATTTTCAGAAAAAATACATAGACCACTGGCAAACTGTATCACAAATGTAGGGCACATCATATGGAGAACTACATATGGAACATATACGAAAAATATGGATACCAGAACATAACTTAGTTACCTTAATAACTAATAACCATAATTATTAGGTACTACCCTCATTAGAATAATATGCATTCGTGCATTATTGGATGAAACGACTTTTATCACTCTACTCTGTATCTAACTAACAGAATAGGTATTATTTAAACTTATTAACGGAAAGTTCACTCAGTAATTATGTGCAGTATGTACAATGGACAACGGTCAATGACAATGAACATATCCACGCATTAACTTCATCATTATATCACTTGATAGTATAAATTATGCTTCAAGTGGGAGAGGTTTTTTGGGAAAAAGGGGTTCCCCTTGAACGACACTTGAGTTAATTTAAATGGTGGCTTTTTAAAGCGGATTTCTAATTTAGGTACAATAATTATGTATATTATTCGTGAAAAGAAATAGCAAAGGTTGAGTGCGAAGGGCATCCGCTCGTGAAATTTGTAGCCAAAAACAATTGTCAGCCCAAAGCAATCACCCTAGTTAGGGCTGCTTGAGAGGCTGACGAAAAACGCCGACCCCGTCTATAGTAGACGGGAAAAGGCGAAGAAAAAGAAGAATTATGTATTCGTGAAAGTTGGTCACACTCGTGGTAGAAAAACAGAAACTAGAAAGACTAGCTAAAATGTAAAATGTGACATTTGAACACTTATTTGTAACATATCCAAGATGTTTGGTCACAGTTCTAGCTGCTTGGATAAAGTTACACATCCACCAATGTTGCGTTGCTTCAATCTTTTAATGTTAAATCAGTGGATGTGCTAAATTCTCCAAGACTGTAGGTATGTAGGTACTTCAAAATTTCACAGTTCAACTAAAGTGGTTAGAGGACTAGGGCGTTTGCCTCAGAATCCCTTTGACCTTTTGAATGCTGTACGAGTGTTGTGAAAGTTTTCAATGCAATTCTGGGAAATGCATGCGGTTACGAAACCAATTTCCTGAGCCTCCCTCTCACCAAAAGTTAACTCCAATGAAAAGTACGACAATATTGTTCTAATGTTCTTCAAATGTTGCACTATTGAGAACAGTTCAGTAAAAGGGTTGACCACTGCTAATCGCTAACTTGTAATTATCGTCAAAAATATATGACACTATTCGTAGGGGGAGGCAGATGTTACAAGTGAAGAGGGGGGACATTACCCCTCCTGTAATGGGGAGGCCAGATGAAAATGTCATTTGTATTGTTTCAGCCTACACTTTGGAAACTTCATTAGGTCATTAGGCAGAGGCCTGATTAAGGATTAAGGGACAAATGGTTAAAGCTTCATTAAGGAATCAAATGGAAATTTCTCGCTTGTAGCTTCAATTCCAAGGATTCTTTGTTATTTCAAATGCTCTTTGTTTTTGTTAGCACAAAGTCCACTTTACCACTTAGTTTTTGGAGAGATTTGTGGCTATTTTGGTCATTGTTTCAGCTTTGTTTTTGTAATAAGGCTAATAGGGTGGTATGGATCGGAACTTAGCAGTTTAGCACGCGACTAATCTCACTAACTCCATCATCAGTGGGATATAAAATAATACTATCAATTGTCATGATTAGATTAGATGCAAACCCAACGCTATCTTACAAAAGGATTTTTCACAATGTTCACACGTGGTAGGAGATAGGTAACAGAAAGGCCTTTTTCACACAAGTTAAATGATGTCTCATTAAAATAAATTGATATAAGTCTGAATGATGAATTGAAGCCGAGTGTAGCTTCAATTCAACTGAGTAGTTTTCCTTCGTTGGATCTTACTGAAATTTTGGCGCTTCCAACTCCGGACCGGTACTGTGTAAATACCTATGTCAAATATGTATTAGGGAAAATAGTGGGAAATTTTGTTTTC